>NW_021163114.1:600000-793706 GCF_004324835.1 Dendronephthya gigantea
GTTCCGAATGGTGAAGTGGAACTGACCAACTGATGACCACTTAAAATACCTTTAGGGCAGGCACTTACCAATGCGCAAACCGCGCAATTTCATAGAACCTATTAATTAAGGGAAGGGTTTTAAATTTAGTTAGTTAGGGTGTGACGCACACGCGAGAAGCGCGGACGAAGACCTTAGATTTTAGTACATTTTCTTTATTAAATTCTGTTGTTTGAGACTGTTTGTGACTTGTCGGGGACATCAGCTTGGGGGCAGCATTTTAAGGCACTAATTCTTGAGAGTTGGATCTCGGATAAAGAACGTTCGTAAAGTACCCAGGCGCAGAAGGAGCAGTTTTATCGAGAGTTAAAACTATACATGAGAAAAAGTTACAAATGCTGCGCCATTAGGCTCTGAGTAAAACCGGGCCGGAAGTTCAGGAATGCAGTAGTTTCAAAACAGCGAAATTGCCAAAATTAGTCATTTCTAAGTATGATGGCTCGTATATGGATTGGTCAAGGTTTTGGGGACAGTTTTTTGAAGCTTTAGCCTTTAGATAAAAGTACGATTCCACCCATAAGGAAGTTTACTTATTTGCGCGAGTTACTCGCTCCGAGTCAGACGGTGTGTTGAAGCCTTGCTATTCTCAGTGGAAGGTTACAATCGTGCCAAGTCAATCCTCACTGATAAGTACGGAAACGAATCAGCGATTAGAAATAGCTATGTGAAAGAGATATTAGAACTGCCCAACATATTTAACGTGAACACTCGTAAGATCGAGGAATTCAGTGAAAAATTGTCCTATTGCGTGCAAGCCCTTGCTACCATGCAAAAGTTAGAGCACGTTCAGGAGAATTTTGCCATGACCCTTCAGAAATTACATACATCTGGTCTTAGGAAACGGAGAGTATGCTCGAGTGAAAACCAACCCTACTCAGCGGAACCCGAAAACCCCTGCTCAGCGGAAAAGATTGCGAGCTGGTGGCGGAAAACACCATACAGATTATAAATAAAACTAGAGGAGGCATTGGTATTGGAAACATCAGTCAAAAAAGGGAGCGCGTTTATTGGCTGCGCGTTATATCAATGCCTCTCCTTAGCAACCACGTTCGCAACAACTAAAATTTGTATTAAAAAAATATATTCGTTTTTTTGGTCGCTTTTTGAGGAAAAAGGAGTGTTTTTTTGAACTGGTTTTACCACGTTAGACATCCTAAAATGATATTTTAGGAAAAAACATTTAGAAATAGAAAAAATTCGTTTAAAACGACATATTTTGCACAATATTGCAATTGGTGATTGGTGTGTCAAGCTGTGTATATTTACAATGTTTATACCTTTCATTTCTTTTATTGATGTAAGTGTATTTTCCCAGTGGCAAAATTTGTTATTTACCTCCAACGAGCGATATCGAAAAAGCCTTCCTGCAGGTGAGGATATAGGAACAGAACCGACGGTTCTCTGGGAGAATTCAGGCAGTGAAAAACTGACGGTGTATCGGTGTTCACGATGGCTCTGTTTGGATTAACCTTCTCCCCGTTCTTGCTTGGCGGAGTAATCAACAAACATTTGAACGCCTGGGAATAGAAATACCCAGACTTAGTTAGAGAGATCCGGGACAACCTGTATGTCCACGACTTCATGACGGGGGGTGAGAACGTGAAATCCGTGGCAGAGAAGCGAACAAAGTATTCGAAGATGCAACGCGTTCAGACTACACAAATGGCATTCGAATTTACATACGCTAGATCTATTGCAACACAAGTCCTGGTTTGCTCTAAGTCATGATTAGCAAAGAAGAATTTAACAATCCCACGTCTCGAGCTTCTTGTGGCACAAATGGCAGCGAATCTGGTAACAAACGTCTACGGATACTGGATCAATGGTCAGGGGGAGTACCGCCAATTTGTCTCCAATCGTGTGGCGAAGACCAAGGAAAAAGCTCATATCCAATGGCGTTACGTGTCCATTGTTCAAAACCCGGCGGACCTGGTAGTCGAGGCGGCAAATATATACTGGTCTCCAACTATCACTTTGGAGCGCTGTCAGAAAACCAGCGCTGAAGCGAAAGTTGCTCGAAGAGTCCTTGCAGCGACGGTGACAACAACGAAGGATCGTGACGAATTCGATGAACTAGCTCATGAACCTGTCAGAGTCATCCGAGTCGGAGCGTGGATAAGATTTATCAACAACTCCAAACCGGTAAGTGAACGAGAAAGGAGTCCCCTTAAGGCAGCCGAGATTCAAGACCGGTATCTTTGGTGGAGCAAACGTGCACAACAAGAAACAGCGGTTCAAGAAAAGATCGAGAAGAAGGCGAGAATCCGGTTAATCCTTCAGCTAAACGATCGCGGATTGTCGAATGTCGAGGTAGGATTTTCCTTCTACGAACTCATCCTTTCACAAAAGGGCTGGTCTACTGAGCCCATTTAGCGACCCTCCACGGCTGAGTCGGCATGATGATGGCTAAAATTCGATAGCAGTTCCGGATCCCACACTTTATTGCTTCAAATACTAAAAGATGAAATATCTATATAGCAACAATATCTAAAACATGCCTGTTAAATTTGTCAATATATAGCCTTTTTTATATAAATCTCAACTTTTGGAGGGCATCATAACTCTCAAAGGATAGGTTTGGTTGATCAAGTTTTCGCTTGGATTCCACAGTTGGGTTAAGATAATAAATTTAAAGTTCTCGATTTTTGCCCCGAGGAATGCAGTCTTGCTGTACTGTTCTCCATCCTCGGCACGAACTAGCGACATAAATCTGTGAATAGAAAGTTCAAATAACAATGACTTAAAACACCCAGGTCCAAATAACCCGATGCATTTAAAATTTTGCAATCTTGAAAAGTGACAAGAGGATAGATCACCCAAGAATTCTTTAAATCGTCTTTTCTATTGTCAAAATTGCTTTAAATCAAGCTCACAAGCATGTCGGCTGCATGACTGGAATCGTGAAAGTTGTCAACATGTTTTAAAAATATCGGGTCTGGCCGGTCGGTAGCTATATATAGTTCGTAAGTTTTATTCGGAGAGTTTTCTACATAAAGAATGCATATATAGCGCGCTTCCGCGACAAAGTATTGAAGTATAGCTGGAGAACATTAATTTCAGGCAACCTCTAGTACCGAGTGTAAATTCGCTTGTTTTGGAGCGGAGGTAAAAAGACCCTGGGTACGAGGTTAAATTGGAGGTAGTCCCACTATACTGAATACCTTGGATGAAAACATGACAGGCATACTTTTAAAGCTGTACGATTTCAACATTCAAAAGCTCACGATACCTATATATGAATGCATTAAAACCGAAAAACACAAAATGTTGAAAAAACCTGTCATCCTTAAGGATTTCTTTAGTCATGATTGTGTTTAGCAGGCCCTCTTGAACGACGTCGAACTTTATTTTGACACTTTCGAACATATCAACTGCCATCATGTCCAGCACCAGTGGTTTCCCGAAACTATGTAACAGAATTGAATCACCGCAATAAATATTATGGAAAAATTCTAAGAAAATGTGATATTTTCGAAATAGCGTATATAGCATACTATAGCTAGTCATTCGCTTGGATACAAATAACCTAAACGGACAACTTACCTAAAATAGAGAGTAGTGCGTAAAACGAAAAGCTTTTAATTTTTTATGCGAAAACCAACGAGAAAAATGCCTTGAATATAGTGTACTTGAACATCGGAGAGCCTAGATAAACAATTCTCTTTGAACGAAACGCATGCAGATCGCGTTAGAAGACCTAAAACAGAAATGTCCACATCTAACTCGAACGATCATCTCACCGTACAGCTCCCAGAATAGCAAGCCGTATGACATCCGGTTCCATATTGCTTGGATTCAGGGCGTTGAGAAAGTTTGTATCACGATAACGCAGAAACGTAGAAGTTTGAGTTGAAGAATCGATAAGAAGAGGCCATCTGAAATAATGAAACGTATATTATAAAATATATAGGGTGCAATCTATTTTACCAGTCATAAAACTGTGAGCCTTCAGAACTGCAGGTCACCGTAAGTTTCTCAACAGTTTTTACTCAGTATAAGCTGCGAATTTACATCAATATATATAGCGAGGGACAAAGATAGAATACCTGCCACTTTGAGCAATTTTACCACCAACGTCCCTCATCAGGACATCATCAAGCTCCTTTATAGACACCTTTATCCCTACTAGTTCACTTGCATCTTCGCCGCCTTAAGAAATGGAAAATTCAAGTCACTATGTCCCACAAATTAAGTTAATGGTATATACGCCGTAGGAACTTGCTCTAAACATTATAGCAATTCGAACCATGCAGAGCCGGTTTAGTCTGCAAATTTCATAATTTGTCTTTTCCAACGCAAGACTAATGATAAATGTATATTGGTACGAGAGCTTTTTGAATATAGCACCTTAAGATTCTTTGAGGTACAGGCTTTTTTGAAGTATAAAAAAATTAAAGGCTTACCGGTATTACCGACTCCTTCTTTTCTTTGCTCTCTCAATCTCAATTTCAACTAAAATGAATAAAATGATGAAGCTGTATATTTTGAAAAAACATGCATTCGTTGGGAACATAGTTAAATGACACGACATTATTAGAGAAAAGGAAAATAGAGAATTAATGCCTGCATAATGATTACCTGCGCGAGTTTATCACGTGCTACCTTGCTGTTTTGTTTTGCTGTTTCCAACTCCAGCTCGGCATCATGAACAGTCTGGATCGAAAATTACTTTTGAGAAAGATATTTCATTTTGATACAATATTCGTCTTGGGATATCACGGGTTGGGCTTGTCTTTGAGGAGCTACCGCCGCATATATTATAATATTGTCTTTTTCAGAATAAACAAATGTTAGTGATGGAAGACGCTCATTTAGTGGATAATATCAAGACCCAGTTATTGGAGGACAATATAAGTGCTATAAAGTTGGGTTAAATAAGGTTCTTATGCAAGAATGGTCTCACTTAAACAATAACTATAGTGTAGCATAATATGGTAATAAGGTACTTTACATCAAATACCTGCAAAGTAATCTTTATTTTCTTCTCATCTCCCATAGCAACGCATTTGTCATGTTCAAATATCCTCTTGTTCAGCTCGCAATGTGCTTTCTCCAGCTACAAAACATCGAACGAGACATGAAACATAGTTTGTAGGGTCACAAATCCTACATCACGGCAAGTAACTATAGCAGAAATTAAATTAAAACACTCGGAGACACGAAAACGGGCTAAAATCTGATTCGGTGGTATATATACTTACTCTCATTTGACAAGCTTTGTCCTCTTTCTCAGCTTCATGTAATTTCTTTTCTAACCTGAAATTTAATACAAAATATCAAAAAGATAATATGCATAATAAAAGGGAAGCAAGAAGCTATAAATATAACTATGTATCATGATTATCGAACCAGCCAAGTGGTTGAAAACAGTAAAACAAAACTTTTTTAACCATTATAATAGCAGCGACATAAAACATAAACAAAAACCTGTCACATTCTTGCTTTTGTTGCGCCTGTTCCTCCTCAAGTTTTTGTTCTTTATTTTCTTCAAGTTTTTTCAATAATTCGTCTGTACGTTGAACATCCCAGGCCTTTAGAAATTCTTCCACAACTGCAATTGCCGCTACCTGCAATTTACCCACTGTTGCTGATTTGTACTAGTTGAAAATTTACTTCAAGAAGCTGCAAGCTCGGTCACTTATTTGAAAGCCCCGTTTACACTGCATTTAATCCATACGCGCGCCACAGCTAAACGTGGTACCGTACCAAATATATTTGCGCATTTACTGCAAACATTGCAAAACTACTTCCGCTTGCCGTCGTAGATTATTGACGTCGTAGATCTTAAGGTCCCTATTATCTGCGCTCAGGTCGAGCACGAATAAAATTGGTACGGGTATAGCAATTTTAACTGCGCCGTATCAAAAGATAGCGTACACAGGCAATCCGATTGAGAGTAGTGTAAACGGGACGGTATAGTTTACCTGGACAGGAGATGTTCCATCACTAGCATGAAGGCGAGGATCACCACCATTTTCCAAGAGCAACTGAAATTGAAAAGTTCGCAGATAAAAGCTATTATTTTTCTTTGCAAATCGATTGGTTCATAAATGATTTACCTGGACTGCCTGCAAATGCCCGGCGAAGGCAGCTCTCCACAGCGGTGTGCGCTCATAACGGCCTCTGGAATTGATCTCAACTCCCTTGTGAAGAAGCAGCTGTATGGTACTCGCGTGTCCTCCGGCTGAGGCCTCCGAAAGTGGAGTGTTACCGTTCGCGTCTTCGCAATCAGAGAGGCTTAGTTGATGCTTCTTTATGTGTAGTTCTCGCACTGTTTCTGGTATATTTTCTTGCTTCTTGTCGTTGGCTAAAGCCTGTTGAAAGAATCAGGATACTTTTATGCATAAACATTTGCGGAATTCAAGAATGACAATGACGAGTTTCCTTGCATAGAATTGCACAATCCTTAATTGTGTTATTTCGAACAAGCTGAAGCGTGAATTTCAACTCTGAGTGTGAAGGGGATAATGGGTTTTAATCCTTAGAGATGGGTTGTAATTGTGAATGCTTTTTTTTGTCTTAAATATGTTAAGCTTAAATGGGCAATGAACGTGTACAAATGTACAAAAATGCACTTTATGTATGTTTTTGTACACCTGTAAAAAATGCACAGACCTCATTCAAGACACAATTGATTTCCTCATCATCCCCATCAAACGCAGCCTCCAACAAACGTTTTCTCCACTTCATTTCTTGAGCTTTTTTCTTTCTTTCCTCTTGTTCTTTCTGTCGCTCCTTTTCCTCTTCCTCTCGCTCCCTTTCAACCATTTGCAGCCATGCCTGTAGTCAAATGACAGTGTAATAATATAGCCATGCAGGTATGCTCTGATTAAAGTAGAAATGCGTGTAATGTTTCCACTGTCCCATCGGAGGACAGATTTTAAAACTCGACTTTCCTTACAGGAATTTAAAACCTGGGACTGAAATAGATAGGACTTTAATCACCATATGAACAATCGAAAGTTTCAAAATCTGAAATTGTCTACAGTAACTCAGTAGGTACGTTATGTTATGACCTATAAACTACCTCCTTCTCTAATTTCACCATAAGTTCTTCATAATCTTGTTTATCTTTCTTCAACTTCTGCACTCTCTTCCGTGCAAGATACTTCCTTGCTGCTGTTTGTATGATTCTTGCCTGGTCATCTTCTTGCTCCATTCTTTCTGTAGTTTTATGTACGGTTTCAATAAAAAACTGGGTAAATCGTCGGAGCCCCCCCCCCCCAGGGATAAATCGCATGCTTAGAGTTTGGTTCACAAATGCGGATACACTTCGACAGGCCTTTCAGTATCTCGTGGGCATGCACTGGAGTAAAAACCTCTACATCATGGAAATGAACTAAAAAGAAGAGCCTTATTTGTCTTCTATACAATTTTAACAGACCGCCGGGGCTAAGATAGCTGAAGATGGCGTTCTGTTAAAAACATCAAACATGCAGCCATTCTCGTCGCTATCTAGAGCCTTCATTTTAAATTACTTCTTTTAAATTCCAATTGACCTACGAAGGCGCAAAACCTTTTACCGAGGGTATTCCCTCTGCCCCCACCAGAGCGAATATTTCGCTCCTCAGGGGTACACGTGGGGAAGAGCGAGCATACGAATTCGAGGTGTCTGGGTACGAGGCGGCAAAATGTGCGATTTGCTCAAGGATTGGCTTTTCCCTCCATTTTGAATGTGGTAAAAACACGTGAAGAGTTTGCAGAGTTTATCTGGGAGTTTATTTGAAAAACTGCAACTTTATTCCAGCGGATGCCAAGTGAGAAATTATCAAGCAAGATATATATTTTCTTCAAAGCCACTGGAAGCCAAGCGAGGTAAAAATATTACTCGAAATTAAGTCGTTTCCACAAAAGTCTAAACTCTAATAAAGCTATACCTATGGAAGCAAGTTTGCTAACCCAGTAAAGTTACCATCTTTTTAGTGTTATATAACGTTTGATTTTGCTGGCTATAACTGCAAATAGTAAAAGTTTCTTCACCTATCAATTATATAAATATGGTATTAAAAATTAGGCTAAATTAGAAGCAACTTCTCTAAACTATTCCTTATCAGAAATTCTGAATAGGTTTTCATTTTTGCACATGAAAGTGATTTATGCATGCAGCCACACATCTAAGACTAGATTTCCCATACCCATGGGTTGCATACTATCTTGGGGGGTTAGACCATCATGGGTCAGGTAATATCAGACTTTTTATCAGCTTTTTGCTGTGGGATGAATTGCATTTGCACACTTTGGCTAATTACAGTTTAATGTTAAGATGCATTTCTATTGCAATAAAAAATGAACATATATGTTTCGATCAGCTAGAGTCTTAATTATATATCTAAACTTTTCCCTGGACTGTAAAACTGGAAAAGTTATGGAATTTCTTCTGAAATTTTGGAACAGCACCACCTGTATAATGGGGATGCATATATAAATTATGTCCCAGCTATGAATTATTATGGAAATATTAAATTTTGCCATTTACTCGGCTACTCCTTGGGTATTAATGACCATAAACCTTGTCCTTCATTTACTGGAAAAGTATTAAAACAGTATTTAACCCAATTGGTGCAATATCAAGTTGTGCATAGTTGTAGTCAAATGGTGAATTCTTGAATCAATTGTTTTCATGTTTTTTATTCTGCACATTTTTGTTTTTCACATTTATTATCTAAGTTGTGTTTTTTTTACAACCAAATAGTACATTTTCAAGTGCACTTTAATTCAATTTCATCTGTGTAACTTTTCTATTTTATTCCTTTAAGTGCATTTCTATTTTTGTTTGGATGAAAAAATTTTTCTCTTGGCAGAGATGCCTTCCCCCCTCATAAATTGCCCTTACCAAAGATAGCTGGTTTAGTCTGCTATAATGATTAATTAGGTGAATTATGCTTTGATTGTGCTACTTTGAGTGGCAACCAGGCTAGTTTGGCACTTTGGCTAGCACCATCACAACATATGAGATGATTATTGAAAGGTCCTATTGAGCCATTTATATATTAAGAGGCTATATGAGCCCATGGAGCCTATTATAAATATATTGATGCAGATCAGCAGATGGAATGCAAAGTGTTGTGTACTGAAGATTAATGGCAGCATTTTTTCTAAATTCAATGTTTTGTTAATACTTTTGTTCCAAATTTATTTATTTATAGTTATGTGGTGTGATTTTGACAATATTTGCAGTATCTATCATGTTACCATAGCAACAAAAATGAAAATAAACAAGATCGTATATTGTATTGACAATATTATTCCGATATTTCAGTAAAAACACACTCTCATTTGAAAGTGATACGCATTAATATTCTATGACAAAATACCTGCGGTTTGGCAGATTTTGTTTTCCCGCCAGCCTTGCTACCCGATACTCCTGCTGCAGCATGTTTGGCTCCCTTCGGGCCCGTGTTCGGGGGAGCCTTTGAAGTCCCCTTACCTGTCGTACGAGATTTCGTCGGCGAAACTGACTTTATATTAGAGACCGGCTTTGCAGTTCCCTTTTTACACGTTTTTGAAGTAGGAACTGCCTTTTTCGGAGGCATTTTGACAATGAGTTGTCAAATATTAGTCACCTTTCAATATGCGGTCCATGCATGTCAAATGTAATGTTTATGCCGTTATTTTTGGCGAAGCATTATACGCTTTTCAGGCGATTCAGCGACTCACAATTTTGGCGTATTTTAAGGCAACACTCGAGGTCGAGGAGGAATATCCCCTAAATTATCCCGTCCTATTTTTTGAAGGTTTCTGTTATTTAACCTATTTTATGCAGTCCACCATTGCTTCATGAAGAGTTCATGTATTTTCCAAAATGTTCAAACTTCAAATCCAAATGCCAAAAACTGGCGCGACAATTTCCCGCAAATTAAGCGAGAATCCTAGGAATGCGCTGTGTATTTCCAGATGCTTTTTAAAACAATCAGCGGGGGATAAAAAAGGAAAACACGCTGATGTTTTGACGATGACATTCGGGTTATAACTGAAGTAAGATGTCTAATAAGTCGTTGGTAGATGACTCGAATAATCACCGCGTTGATTGTAAAGACGGCGGACCAACTAGGGATCGTTTGTCGACTTCAGATCAATCGTTGAAAGCCGCTTGGTACGATTATTTGTGGATTTTCGGCAGTGTGGGTTTCTATATAGCGGACGTTGTGACAGATATTTTGGTTTCTCTCAAGTATTTCCGCAATGGGGACCACATCTGGTTTTCTCTTACACTCGCGTGTGTCATGAGTGCTTCGTTAGTTATGATGATGTTCTCACTAAAGTGGTATTACGAAGACACGGCTGAAGAAGCCAGCAAAGCAACCATAGTTGTTTTGCATGTGCTACAACTTGGCCCGTTGCAAAGGTATTCAATGTTTAATATTGTCATTTGAAGGTCTTAATATTATATCAAGTTGATATTACGAATAAAATTTCCCTGGAAACCTGGTTTTGCGAATAGGGATATTAAGAAAATAAAGTGATATGAGATTATAGGACAGTACTGTGTGCTATACTAGAAGTACCGTAACAGCATGGAGGATTATGAAAGTCCAAGGGCAAGGTTCAGATCAATCAGATGTAATATTAAACTAGAACATTTGCCTTATTACACTCAGCACAATTTATTTTTCATACAAATTTGGGTCTTGTCATCCCACACATGTGTATACATATTTAAACTAGGGCCAGTTTATATGTAGTAAAGGGTGATACATATTTTAGAACCAAGCATTAATATATATCTTATCTCAGAAAGTGAAATTTTATTTGTATAAATCCTATTAACAAAATACTCCTACTTCAAGTTGTAACGTCTGAACATTCTGGTTATATAAAAGAAAGGTGTTTAAATATTTTCATTGAAGAACAAAAATATAAAACACAATCATTTTACAATCATGGATGCATGCATGTAAACAGACTTTTTTTAATTGAGAAGAAATCAGTTTATAGAATGTCTATTTAGCTGTATGTTTCCCAATTCCGCCATGCTGATTCTACAGAATGACCATTGAATATAACTTTACCTCATGTTTTATGAACACATTGGGAGAAGGGTATATTTATGAGGAAAATAGCAAAAGGAAATAGCAACAACAAAGCATAAGAAAACTTCAACCACATGCTGTGATTTTAATTATAGTAAAACATGTAACTATGAGCTGAATGACTGATCATTTTATGTCAAACTTTTTGAATGATAAATTATGCTGTATGTATGTACAACAATAGTCAAATTCACATAACTCTTGTTAAAACAATCCAAAATGAAAATGCATAAATAAAGTTATGCGAAAAGAAAGCCCATACTATTGCTAATATGGCTATATTAAATGTAGTATATGTTATAATTATATAACATATAGGTATATTCTTGTATATCTGTATCTATAAATGATTGTTAATATTGTTATTTACTGCAATCTTTTTGACTTTGGAGACAGTTGGTATGACAATAGATCTTGAAGTGCCTTGCTAGGTGTTAACACTCTATTTAATTTAGTATATACATTACATTATAATTAGTAAGAAGAACAAGAGAATATGGTTTCTCAATTAGATCCATTGCTTGCACACCATCTGAATCTGCCACATTTGATCAATTGTTTTCATACCTAGGTACTGGGAGTATTACAGAAGTGCCAGGCGGAGCAGGAAGGAAACTCCAGATAGAAATGCCTATAGTATATACATTGAACAATGGCGTGACATTGCAATGCTACGATTATTTGAAGTATTTATTGAATCAGCACCACAAATGGTTCTTCAGCTGTATATTTTAGCATATAACAGGCATTTTGACAAAGACAATGATTGGTTGACAGCACTTTCTGCTTGTTTCTCATTGATATCTTTGGCGTCATCAATCGTCAGTTATTCCAAAGCCCAACGAGATGCATCGAAAAATAAAGGTAAACTACCTTTAAACATGGCACACTACCTTTAAACATTGTTTGAGTCTGATTGAGTGTAGGGGCCTTCAGGTAATGAATTTGTAAGCAGTTAATCTTGACCAATTAGGAAACTGCAAGAGATCAAAAGTCATTCTATATTTGCACCTTGGTACACTATGTTATGTTATTTTACCCCCTGGCAGTCAAGTCTTGTGACCAAAGTCTACAGGGATGCACCCCAAAATCCACCACTATACACACCCCAAAATCCACCACTATACACACCCCAAATTCACCACTAGTTACAATGACATTGGGGCCAAGGGTAGGAAGGGAGTGAGGAGTGAATAGATGATGATTGGTGGGGGGGGGGGTACACTGACACAAATTCTGCAGCCACACCAAAAATAGCTGTTGTTGTGAACGGTGCTTAAAACTACTTATTTTATTTTTAATAGGCAAGATGACATGGTGGGCCTTCGCTTGTCAGATTGCTTGGCGCATAACGATGGTGGCATCACGTATTGTTACCCTTGTCCTCTTTGCCTCAGTCTACACATCTTGGATCTTTCTTTTCATTTGTCTACATTGGTTTTTAATGGCGTTCTGGATACGTTGGCAGAAGCCATCCTTTGGTTCCAAGAATAAAATCCTGAAATTTATGTTTCCAATCGTTGTGGGATTCATATATGTTTTTTGTTTTTTCAATGTGAAAGATGGGTTCACTAGAAAACGTTTGATATTGTTCTATGCTTTAATGTTTGTGGAGAACTGTGTCCTTATGGGAGCCTGGTTACCTTACCGCCACGAGTATGGTGTAGTATTTGTGGCAGCTTTAGGAACGGTATTTGGTGGTTTTTTTATTGGTGTTATTGCTTTGGTTTTGTATTACCATTGTTACCACCCTAGCTTATCGATACAAGGGATAATCTTTCGGACATCACACGATGTTCCGACTGTTGCAGGTATTGTTGAACGTAAGATCTGCTGTTGTGTTGTACGATCCTATGAAGATGAAGATGAAGAGTCATTAACGCCAAAAGGAAAAGAAATACTTGTAGATATTCGTGCAAGTAAGGGCTCTCTCCGGCCTGGTGTTGCCCAGGGGAACAGGACCTCCAGCCGCTCTCCGCCTTTGGAAAGCGAGCTCTTGTATCACAAGCCCTCGCAACTGCAGAAGCAATATTCGCTGGATAGAGAAAAGATAAAAAGGGAAAAGGCTGAGAGAGCAAAGTGGAGGCATAGTTCGGGAAACGTTGTAGAAAATGGTGTTACGAAATCAGTTGTAGTAGCTTCAGAGCGAAGAAGTCTTCCTAAAGAAATTGAAATGAATCAAATTCGGGGTGGTGAAACAAGACGTGAAAACGGACATGTATGTTCTGTGGATATTCATACGCCAAGGGATCGTCAACCTAATGATGGTCATTGTACAATCTTAGTTAATTCTCATGTGCCTTCTGAAAGACATAATTCAAGCAGTGTTGTAAACATTGACCCAGATTTGCAACCGACTCATAATATTGATTTGAATTACAATAGATCTAATGTAATCCGAAATGACGGACATAAGATTGGAGCTGTTGTGGCCTCAAAGACATGTAATGATGGGATTCACTGTGGTACTGATGATGAGAAAGAGACTGAAGCATGTGATGATGGGATACATTGTGGTACTGATGACGAGCAAGAGACTGGGACATGTGATGACGGGGTCCACTGTGGTACAGACAATGAAAGAGACACTGGGACATGTGATGATGGGATTCATTGTGGTACTGACGATGAGAAAGAGACTGGGACATGTGATGATGGGAAACACTGTGGTACTGACGATGAGAAAGAGACTGGGACATGTGATGATGGGATTCACTGTGGTACCGATGATGAGAAAGAGACTGGGACATGTGATGATGGGAAACACTGTGGTACTGACGATGAGAAAGAAACTGCGACATGTGATGATGGGATTCACTGTGGTACCGATGATGAGAAAGAGACTGGGACATGTGATGATGGGATTCACTGTGGTACTGACGATGAGAAAGAAACTGCGACATGTGATGATGGGATTCACTGTGGTACCGATGATGAGAAAGAGACTGGGACATGTGATGATGGGAAACACTGTGGTACTGACGATGAGAAAGAGACTGGGACATGTGATGATGGGATTCACTGTGGTACCGATGATGAGAAAGAGACTGAGACATGTGATGATGGGAAACACTGTGGTAAGGACAATGAAAAAGAGGGTGGGACATGTGATGATGGGATTCACTGTGGTACCGATGATGAGGAAGAGACTGGGAAATGTAATAATGGGGTAAGTTGTGGTACAGATGATAGAAAAGAGAGTGGGACATGTGATGATGGGATTCATTGTGGTACAGATGATGAGGAGGACACTAAGGCTCCACTATCAACGAAACGTTTGCCTGGGATAAATCATGAAAATATCAAAATGGAAATTAGTAAAGCTAAACATTCGAAAACGCTTCAGGACACAGAAGGTAGTTTGAGGAATTGTCCGACGGGCGAGACGCTCACGTTAGAAGATAGTGATGTTTCAAACGTCGAAGATCTATTTGCACCATTAAAGCAACTGAGTGAAAATTCTGACAGTGTAAAATTCCACCACCGTTACAGCATTGTGTCTGATTGCATCTCGCTATCTTCATCGAACTCATCTGAAAATGAAGAAAGCAAATATTTAGGGAAAAAACGCGATTGGAACGATGGTTCCTTTATTTATAAATATCCACACTCAGATGTTACAGATTCAAATGTAAAACAATTTTTTTGCCAAGATGAGTCTGAAGCAGCTTCTGGCGACTTGCAGTGTACATTATATACAGAATCCTTCCAGAAAAGGTACGGCGCAAAGCAAAGCCCGATACCCCGCTCTAATGAGCGAAGAAGTAAGCGATCTAACCGAATTAGTTTTCCGAACTTTGTTGCCACTAATTTAAGACGTGGGCGGTTTTCGTCGTTGCGAAATTCACGCGAAGATTGCACGAAACGAGGCGAAGATACCCGACGACATACTGTAGATTTTTCTCTCCTTACCTCGGAAAGCCCTGAAGCCCTGGAAGCATTGTCCAAAACCCTGAAGCCAAAGAAGTTTGGTTCGGTTCGTGACAAGCTGGAAGAGTTACATTTAGACTAATACTCGAGTGGGGAAAACTCTTCGCAGACAAATTAAAGCACCGATGTATACAAACCCTGGGTATAACGCATCGTTTTGAATTGATTATCCCAATTTTAATTAAAGCCATGAATATTTCTGTTTAGGTCGGATTTTCTAATGTGTACCGAACTGGGGATAATTTCTTGGTTTTGCTTATGAGCATGATGCGAAATAGAGTTTCCAATATTTTATATTATTGAAATGTATTATGATGAGTCTCCTGGCGGCTTGTGAGGTGCTCTCAACTAGGCAACCCATGAAAATTGAAACGACTAAGAAGGCGGTTGAATTTAAAAAATTCTTAGGTAATCATTTCCATGCAACATCTAAATGCCGTGAAACTTTGTACTCACCTCCGGCCATTTCCGCCATAAGCTTGATCTGTTCATTATAGCAGATGCGTAATCCAGTCTCTTTTATATATCATTGACCTGAAGACTTAAAACAAATGACCTTCCGAAGTCTGGAAGTGAAATAAAAATCCACAAAAGAGTTTGCATTTTGCACGAATTTATTCTTAATAAATCGCAATATCGAAATTGTCTAAAAGCAGGTCAATGTTAAACCATGCACCATGAAAATGTTTGTATTGTCATGTAATGTTTATTATCATTTCACTCAGAAACCTGGGAACGAGTATGCATTCAACTTGTGAGTACCATTGCATATAATTAAATTCAATTATGCAAGCACAGTACTTGCCCGCTTAGCCTGAACACAGACCTTCGTTTCGCCCGCCTTAAAATTGGCGGGCAGACGCAAAGCCGAAACAAAAGTCAAAGTTGCCTTTCTCCCACTTTGCTATTTTTCGTAATTTTGATGATTGACACATTTAGCACCTAAAAATTAATAAAATCAAGTTTATTTCAATGCTTCCAATAGTTTCTTGTATACATTCTAGCGAACAGAAGTGCTAACTAGTAATAAGAATTAATTGTCGATGTATTATAAAAGGGTTAAATATTAATATTCGAAAATTGGTCTTCCGTATGCATGGCGCCGCTCATTGTTTTCCTCACCACGTTACTATATGCTTACCCGAATGGGATTTAAGTACTGTCACTTTAATAGAAACACAACACTGCGATACATAGTAGCGTAGCCAGCCTGTCGATTTGTCCCGCTATGCTAATATTTTAGTGTTCACTGACTGTGAAAACAATAGATTTCTAAAGACATGAATAATTATAATAATTCGAAATTTACATAGCGGGACAAAATCGTCAGGCTGGCTACGCCACTGTACATAGTCATAGCGAAATTCAAACTTGTTCAAGTCTGAATTTTTATGTTTTTGCAAGAGATGCGATCATACTACACCAGCACAGTGAATCAAAACCAGAAGCGATATGTGCATATGTCTGTGCCGCGTACCGGTTACGCGTATCAAAGGAGTGTGCTCGTGAGTGCTTCTGGTTCGTTTCAATTTCGGTGTTATCAGCACATTAAAATAATATATTAGACGGTGACCGCGTAAATTGACTGCAAAATTGCGACTGTAAACTAGCGACATCCGTGTAAAAAATGTGTTGGTATGATCTGTTGAAACTTGAAAGGCTTACAATTAAGTAAATCTCCGGAAATGTTCAACTGCAACAGAACTTTTAGTGAGTTTTTTTGTGTACTTACATTCACACATTTTGTGAATACCATTCGAGCATCGGAATTTTGTGCACGCACACTAGTTCTTTGTGGAGAAGACGCATTACATGTGTTTTTGAGAGTCTAATTTTTCATCCTATTTTACCTTATACTTAGGGCACGCTTCACGCTTTGAATTGCGTCGCAAAAGTTAGAGTTGAGTTTTATTCCTTGTGAATGATCTTTTTTATGTTATGTTTATAGGCCGGTTCAGTATTTTCGTGCAACTATGTGATAATTACTTTCTATTTAGTTTACTTAAATATTTCGTGATAAAGTTCAAGTAATTCTTGTTCAAGTAATACATGTTCAAGTAATAAGTTTTAATCCACGTTTAAGATAAAGATGACTATTTAACAAATAGATTACAATGAACCGTTGTCTGTTCAGTTATCGATACACGGTATGACGTCATATGTGATAAGAACAAATTTTGTTCTTATCACATATGGCGTCATACCGTGTATCTATAACTGAACAGACAACGGTTCATTGTAATCTATTTGTTTTATATAATAAAACTGAAAAAAATCCAAAATTAATTGAATTATTTGTTTGCAATTTAAAAAAACAAGAAAATTGCTGTGATGTCATTCCGTGCGTCTGTCCTCTTATAGATCATGGCTCTCGACCAATGAAATTGCTTGAATTCTTTACGTTATTATATAAATATAAATTTACCCACAAACTGACAATAAAACATCCAAATGGCATTTTCTTTGAAAATATAAAGAAAATACCATGTCTTTTGCTCAACTTAGTATTAGTTCATCTTAATATAATTTTATGCTGTTAATTCGTTTTTTGTATCAATTTCCGTAAGATCACGCCTTCCCGGTTGTGGTAAATTTCACGACGACGACGATAATAGATAATGATCGCCGTGAGAATTCCAAAAACGATTCCGGGGAACCAATATTGCCCCAACAATGATATACGTACCACTCAATTGAATTTGTAGATTTGACGATGTCGGCGCATTTCCTGGGAATTGAAATTGAAATAAAGTAAATTTTGTTTAAGAACACGAAGTAAAGAAGTAAAGTACCGAAGTATGTAGTAAGTAAGGTAAGTTTGTAAGTAAAGTTTGTTATTTCTATGAAATGGGCGGAATTGTACCAACTATGCTCTAGAAATGAAGATCGAGTAATCAACTGTCTCAGCAAAAAGCTGTAAAATTATTTTTTCTAAATCGCGTCGAAAGAGACGTTTTTCGATAATTGTCGGTGATTAGTGCGATTTGCTAATCAGAACGCAGCATTGGCAATATTACTGAATTTTTACTAATTACCAAGGTAACTTTGTTCGGGGTTTTTTTCGGTTTTACTTCAAAGTTTTCAGGCTATGGAAACAAGCTAACTCTAAGAGACAGAATGAAACCATGTACTTGAACTAAAAGTTTTTAAAGGGTCTTAAATTCGAGTGGAATCATAACAACTACTTTCAAGCCAGGAACAGTTGAGAAAAATTAGTCAACTATCGGTCTTTCGGCAGGAATCGAACCTGACTAATTTTTCTTGAATTTAGTTGTGTATCATTCCATTCGAAATTAAAACCCTTTAAAAACCCTTAGAATTTACGTGCATCGAGTGAAGTGCTACAAAATCGTAATTGATTTACCCTCACCGTGTCTTTGAACACCTTTCCTCTACATCTGTATACCGTAGTAAATATTTTTCACAAAACCACAATCCGGTTGTATAGTACTTGTATAATATGAGAATGAGAATGAGGCATTCGGTTAAGGTACAAAAAAATCAAATATAAGGTGTAAGAAAGTACAATTTCTCATCTAATGCATATTTGGAAACTCTTTTTGGGCTATGTTTGGAAATTGTTGTGTGCATCTTCTGAGGAGTGTGGGTTATAATATCGTGATGGCTTCTTACCAAGAGTGTCTGTTACAGTGAATTTGTGTAATTTTATCAGAACAGGCATAGAACTGTGAAAATACCTAAACCTACTATAAACAAAAAGAAGTTAAAAGATAGTGAGATTTTAACTTAATAATCCACGGGACTTGAATTTTCCCTCTTATCGGCATACTCCCACATTTTGGCGTGGATCTCTCAGTCCATCTAATATATAAAGATCAGTGATATAACAACAAAAATAACTTTTGCATTTGACGAATGAAAATGTCCACTTTCTTGGGTATACAGATCCTTTATGGAGAAAAGTGTCGTACCTTTGTTTTTTATGTCCTTAGTTGGTTTGTGCATGGGCTCGTTTCTGTACCTTGATTCTGTTAATTTATGCTTATTCAAAATACCCACGAAATGTGAGGCCTTTCCTCTTCTCTCCTCCCTGCCCCAACACCCCTATAAAGTCACAGAAGGCATTGGGAACGAGTATCTATTATAATTTAGGTATACTTACCCACTATCCTTAAGTAGTTGCCTATAGGGGAGTGGGCCGACGCGGACATGACGCATTTTTTGCCGCCTCCAAGAACAGGCATATTTATTTCAGAATTTTTCAACGTTAATAGCTATCGGTGTTATAGCAAATTGTGATATACATCGATTCATGGTGCCGTATCTTTAAATAAACCCAATGTTTTCCGCCTGTGACACAAGTACAAAATCGTGGCCCGCTTAGAAAGTTGAAGCATGAATGCTTTCGTTGTAACAAAACTTGGATATTTCCCTCAAAAGGATGCATACATTAATATTAAGATTTATTGAGAGAAAGATATTTCCTAATATTCATCCAATTCATATATCGGATCGAATCTCATATAAATTATACATGATATCGAAACAATCATATTGTGGCATGTGTATATTCTTTACGGAAATATTTAAATTTTCTTAAATTGCTATAGTTAACATTCATTTAAAAATTAACCGTTTTATTCGGCCAAATTGAGTTAAAGAAAAGCAATAACACGAGTTCATGTAAATTTTACTGTAAACCTACTGGAAAAATAGCAAGTAAACACTAAATTGACGTTATTAAACATCGCAAAGAAAACTGTTCAACCAAATATCAGTTGATCATTTTCGTCTTCTGCATCTGCTGCGAATTCACTTTTTTTTGTTTTAAATCCCGTAAGATTCATCTCTTCCTGGTTGTCGTAAATTGCACGACGACGACGACGACAATAGATAATGATCGCCGTGAGAATTCCAACGACAATTCCGGGAACCAAGATTGCCACAAATATAATATACCACTCAATTGAGTTTGCAGATTCGTCGGTATCATCAGAGTTCCCTGAAAATTGAAAACCCATGCAAAGATATTTGATAAAATAGCGCCTGAACTACAGCATTCAAATATTTACACGTGATGTAAATTAGATCATGTTATTGGCCAAAATTCTACGATTGTCTAATCTGTATAAGAATTGCATGCAGCCGACGATCATAATGATTCGTTCCACAAAAGTGCAAAATTCTAAAAATTTATAACCTTTTATTAAAATACATTAATTTCTTACCTATGGCACTTTTATGGTCTACATTTGAGCTGTGTTTTAAAACTGTTGTCGTGTGCGTCTTGTGGGGTGTTTGGATTATAGTGTCGTAATGACTTTTTCTAAGGGTGTTGGTTGCTGTAGATTTATAGAGCCCAGTTGATGTATTTGGAATGCTGAAGGTCTTAGATATGAATTGGTTGTTTTCAAAACGGTCTATGGAAATGCTCTGGTCAGACCTGGAAGATCTGTATATAAAAAATGATGAACTTTCGGAGCCTTGAACTTTATAGGTGTTGCCAGGGTGATGCTTTACAGTCATATTATTTGACACTGTGGGACTGAGATTCAAAGCTGTTACGTTACGCATCTTCTCTGTACTGGCAATATCGCTATGGAGATAGATATTTCCAGCAATTGTCTTTGAAATAGAGTTATATGAAACAGTGGCGTTTGAAGGTTTTATTACAGTATGTTTCTTTTCCATGTGGAGGGACTCACTACTGAAACCACCGTCTCCACGATCGTGTGGCGTGGTTGCAACGTATGATCCTAAAGGACTATAATTCAGAGCAGTTGTTGTATCGATCCTGTGTGTAGCAGCGACTCCATTTTCGTTAAGGATTGTAGTGTAGCTGGATGAAGGTGTCAATTCAGGTGTAACTGAATCTGCTGAGAGATTATAATGTTATGTTAACTTTTGACTAATTATGATAACTTTGACCGAGGTCTGAATAATTCTTGATATCATGCGAAAGCCGAATCCAATAATTGTTTTATTATAAATTTTAATTCTTCCTCGTTTAATGTGGCAAATCTACTGAACGCCATGATTATATTTCATTACCAGAAATTTGGGACATTTTGCGTCCGCGTTCGTGGGCAGCGTCCGCTTCTTGACCCAAGGAATTGGTGAAAATTTCATAAAATGGCTCGATGGTATAATTACGCAATTATAATTATGCTTCAAATGTATATGGCCGGATGCTTAACACACTGAAGAATTATGAAATTTCAAACGCTGTGGGAACCGTGGCGGTAAAAAATACGAAGATATTTATGAGTTATATCGGTAGCTATATCACAACCAAAGACATTTCCAACTCCGAACTTTGCATCGTCCAAAAGGAAAGTGGTGTATTTCACCAGATTGTAGAGCATGTTTACCGATATTACTATGGTTTATATAGCCGAATCATTCAAATTGGACTTGTATATAAATCGCACTCAGGAACCTAGAGGATTTGCTAGTGAGTGGATATTTTTTGTTATAACTCTTCCTTTCTGAGCGATTTACAGAATTCGAACTCCGAACCAAGAAAAAAACACACATAGGAAGCGTAATTTAAACTTTTGTGATTAAGCCATATTGTTTCGCATGAAATTTGGCCGCCATGTTTGTTTTTATCAAGACGCCATCTTGTCCCAAATTTCTGGTAATGTGTTTTTGCAATTCTGAATTCTTAATTTCGCGGGCTTTTGCTGCCGCAGTGCTGCGTACTTCCGGTTGGATCGAAGTTCGATCCCAAAAATTAACATCCCTCGGTATGACGTCACAACCGGTAAAAATATGAAATTTAACCGGATATTGAGATTTATTTGGAGCGTTTCGACCAATCAGAAACGAGATTACAGTTTGAATGTATAATAATAATTATTATTTATTGTAGATTGATTGAAAAATATTTCAGTGTAGAATGAAAGCATCAAACTTGCACGTCTCCGAAAACAGCGACTCTTCGAACATCTTTAATCAGTCGGCTTATGATATTTCGACAATTAAAGGAGTTTTTTACCTTTATTTTTAACCTCCTTATGTTCACAATGTACTCCAGCATCCTCAAAATGAGTGCAATCCCCAGCTTCGATATAGGTGTGGTAATAACAGCTTGTTATGTTTGGTTCTGTCCCATCGCATTCAACGATAAACATCGGTCCATAACTGCGAGGAACGTAAGCAAGCTCTTTAGGAGTGCCCATATAACCAAGTTGACGGCATATAACCTTAGACTCGTCTGTGAACCACCAATGGGGGTCACACACTGATCCCCACTTTCCATAAAGGAATACTTCGACACGACCAATACCTTGCTCTTTCAATGGCCCTCTTAATCTGAGTGGCAAAGTCATGGCTGTAATAATTTATATAAAGTGAACGTTAGTCTTGAGCCCTTTTCTTTCAATGGTGATGTGAAACTCTAACTAATATAAGCCCTATGTAAAGCCCTATTATACCGATCGCTTTGCCCATGAGATTGAGATATACAGGGTGTCCCCAAAAAAACGAAAACTATTGAAATCTCCCGTAACAATGTAATTGTTCGAGTTTGAATGCCTAAGCACTCTGTTGGGACCCAAAGGTGTATAAATGTTTACCATACTCATTTTTATGCATGCATATGATGCAGTAAAATTTGCTTGTTCGCAAAAATGATATTTATTAACAATATTTACAATTTACAAATACGGATAACAATATTTAAATGTGCATCTTCAGGACCATGACCTTCGACATGTCCCCTTTCTCTAGCCACACAAAGCATTTACCATTTCATAAGTTGCATTAAATCCCCACGAGCTAAAATTCGTGAACACGGCATTCAAATTTTAACAATGACTGATTCAATAGTTTTCGTTTTTTTTGGGACACCCTGTATATCATCCCGAACGGGTATGCAATATATTTCATCAAATTCCCGAAAGAAAGGTTTGAAAATTATATACAATATTAAATAACAAGTTGGACTCCATTTGGGATTGTTGAAAGCTGCGCGAGGCATGCGTTCTACTGTACACGCAAGTTTAGACTTATACAGGGTGTATAAAAAAAACTGCAAATATCATAATTTGTATGCACGAGATTATACATTAAAGAATTTCAATGACTGTGTAACTAATTACGTAATTACGCTTCTGGGATTTGAAAATACGTTTCCCAGGGTTATCAAACAAGCACACAAAGTGAATTAAACTTATGAGTTCGATTACGAATGGCTCAGTTAAGAACAGAACTAATAGGCGTACTTTAAAACAAGAAATACTCTTAGCTGAGCCATTCTTCATTGACCTAATTTTAATTCACTTTGTGTGCTGGTTTTGATAACCCTGGGAAACGTATTTTCAAATCCCAAAAGCGTAATTAGTTGCACAGTCATTGAAATTCTAATGTATAACCTCGTGCATACAAATTATGGTATTTGCAGTTTTTTGATATACATTCTTTATACATTCTTGTTTTTTTCAGAAAGTTTTCAATTCACACATTCAAGCCCCCTGTTTATATTTTCACAATGTGCCCGCTGTATTTCACAGACACAACAAACTGCTTATGTTTTGACAGCGGATTTAAGAATGAAATGCCAGCACTCTGTTCAACACTCCTCTCTTCCCGACTAACTTGCTTTACTTACAAAGTTGGAAAACAAAACTGCATAGATTATCTGTTATGTGTACTTACGGACAACTGCCACATCAAGTGAATTCTCGTCTTTTCGATCGTGTTCCTGAGCTACGCATTTATATATTCCCGTGTCAGTTTCACCAACATTTTCCAGCACCAATGTTTGTTCTTCTTTCTTCGTCTCCGTAATCTGTGTGTTTTCTTTATACCATGTCACATTAACAGCAGCGGTTCCTCCCTCTCCTCTGCACACGCATGTAAAGTTATCACCCTTATTTAACGTGATAGGACCGAAACAACTGAATATCACAGTCGGTCCCTCTGAGAATTAGAAAAAGATTTAAAATTATAAATTTTGCATTCATTGAATTTTTTTTCCCATCCAGACAGAGGTGGCAATTGCTTTGCTGCTGTTACATTAAAAAAATTCTGTTAATTTTAAAACTTTTTTCAGTTTAATGTAATGGTAACATTTTCGGTTCGCTCGTGTATCTTGATTGCTCGATAAGCGAATTTCTATGAATCTACGGAAACACTGTTTTTTTACATAGAAAAACATCGAATCGGTTTATGACATTAGCTTTTGCATATAAATAGCATTGTAAATAATGCAGTTTGATTTAAGGGTAGATCATGTCGTAAATGTATAAAATAATTTTTCTACGTCAAATATTTACAGTATATTTCACTGGAAAAGTGAAAACAATATTCTTGCTGTAAATATTTACTGTAAATATTTTTTTATGGTAATATCCGTAGTCTGACCTTAACATGCACGTACTATAATTATTTACAGTATATACAGTTTATTGCATAAAATATACCTTTTGAAGAGCACTGTACTCCTGCGTTGTTATCAGCAATTGGAAATTTAAAATGATGATCTTCGAAACCTCCATGAGGACAGTCCAGTATATTACGTTCCTTTCCAGTACAAGCGACATCATCCAACCACGGGTGCTGAGTTTTTTCGGGATTACCGAGGTCGACACCTAGTAAAGCCCTTTTGGCATCTGGGTAACCCAGTTGACGACATACTACTCTGGCATCTCTCATATCCCATCCACTATCTAAGATAAACCCCCATTGTCCATTGTGGAAAATCTCAATACTTCCTCCAAGACCATCGCGTGCTTCGTTTATCCTCACGTTTCAGTTACCCCTAGAACAGCATACAAAACCCATTAGAATGTATTTAAACGGTTAATTGATCTACACGTCTTAAGCCCCGTCTACTACAGTCAATTTATCGGCACGGCATGGCTAAAATGTGTACGGTAACAATTTCATTCTAGCTCGGCCATTGTATTCGTAGCCTGAACGCTATATTAAAAATAACCCGGATTTACACTATACACAGCGATTTATTGGCACGGCACCGCGGCTAAAATGGGTACCCGTGCCCATTTCATCCCTGCCCGGCATTTGTTTTGTAGCGTGAACACTAATAAAATTTTTCATACAGCTACCCACTGTAGCGCTGCCGTGTTAGTCTCAATACTGAAGTTTAGTCTTAGTCATTACTAAATACTACATGATTTACGTTGAATTCTATTTATTCAACGGCAAGTCTTATGTGACTTAATTCCTATGTATTCATTCATATATAGATAAAAACGTTCTCAAAAGTGATTTTCAAAATTTTCATGTCAAGCTGCATCTATGAGGAGATGTTTAAAACCACCTTTGCATGTCTTTAAAAAATTAGTATCATCCCCGAGCCGGCGCGAAGCGCCGTGCGAGGGTACTAATTCCGCTGGGAGATTTATTACACCCGGGTATTGTGACAGAACATAGCGGAATCCAAAGTTGCTCAAATTCTATGTCGTAGACCGTGGACCGGACGTTCAATGGTCATGGTACTTATGCGCATGCGTGAAATGCGAACGAGTGTAGACTGGTAATCAACGAACGTTCTGATTGGCTAAGACAGAAAGTTTGTAATTCAATGAGAACGTCAGCAATTTAACTGTCATTTCGTAAACATTTTTGTAAAAGCGTTTCATAAACTTTGTGCAAAGAAAGTAAAACGAGAAGAAACAAGATATATAAGCATGACAGATAGCAAAGATGAACGTGGATACAGTCAAAACAAAGCCGTGTAAGAGGAATTTCATAATCTGCAAGCTTATAAATGTTTTCAAAGACAAAGGGTACGTGTTTACTTTGTTTATCTCGTACTTGTTTCGCGGTAAGAATGAGCCGTATTTGTATACTTTTCAGCTTTGTATGCCGTTCAATCGTTCATTTGTTAAATTTTCAGCTTTTTCTGCAAACGCATAAACCTGTGAAGGGTTATTACACCTTTGCTTTAACTTCAAAAAGTGTTTTTGAAAGTGTAATTTGAATTTTGGTATCAAAAATACACACTATATTTATAAAGTATACTGAAACTTTTAGCCGCCGGCGTTGACTGCAATTACAGAATAAAATAACATTTGAAGTTTTTTCTTTGTCTGTGAAGATTTTGTACTGTTTTAATCGTTTGAAACTTCGATTTTAAAGCGTTACTTAATTGCTGGCATGGTATAATGCAGCAAAATTGAACGGGCAATGTTACACTAGCTTTGTGATTATTTTTGTATTGAATGATGGAAACTTTAAGACTGATTTGAGTTTTGTGTCATTTCATAATATAAGTTTAGGTCAGGTTAACTCAGAAATTGTGTACTTGGTTTTAGTGAGGGGTTGCTGCATGCATGTATTTCTAGTCTAGTATTAAAATTACTTTGGATCCGTTTTCATCGATAAATGAAAAAGTAATAGTTTGTTGCATAATATACTAAATAATAGTTTGTTGCATAATATACATAACATAGTAAAACAAAACTCGTACTATAAAATGCTCCATAGAACACATAAATTGCACTTGCATGGCCGTTCTTATTTTTTGTTAATTATTTATGCCCCAGATATACATGTAGTCATTAGCCAAACAGGCCCAGAAATTATTAAATTGTGCTCTAATGCAATTCTAAGAGCACGCGCGAAATTTCTGGACTAACGGAATTACTTTTACGGAATTACTACCAAGGGCACTTTTTTGTTATGTTTTATTTAATTCAGTACGTTTATACCTGTTTTTCTACATGCTACCCCAGCATCGTCGCATTTGTTGCGATGTATTCTGTAACTACAGCTTGCTACGTTTTGATGTTCCTTTTCACAAAAAACCTCATAAACCGGCACAGGCGGATCGTAACCTTTGGGAACGTTCCAAAACATAAGTTTATCAGAAACACCAAGATAACCAAGTTGACGGCAAAAAACCACAGTAAGGTCGTTATCATGATATGAATCACAAACTCTTCCCCATCTTCCATCACTTCACGCGACCGGTACCATTTTCACTCGAAGGCCCTTTTAATCTGACAGGAAGCGCGGCTGTTAAAATAATTTATAAACAAACATCGTGAAAAAAGAAGAGTTTACCCACCACAATGGGCAAACAACGATAATTTTAGCATGAGAAAAATTAAGGCATGTAAGAAGGGAAAATGAGAAGAACGTAGACCCCAGTATGGTGGATTTCCTCTATATTCATATCTGCTAAATTAATTTCATTTCATTTTTAACGATGCTTCCAACATTTTCCAGGGTATTTGCTCTGGCCACACATGCATGAGAAGAGCGGGAATACCTTAACTGGAGACGAGTTTGCGATCTCTGTAAATTATCGTCGTTTTCTTATATTTTAATGAGTAATTCCATCAGTTATTTTGTGGAAAAATAATTTATTTTAAAAATCAATGGCTTTGCCCGCCTGACGATTTAGTCGCGCACTGCAAATTTCAAGTTGTTGCATGTGATTATTCATTGCTTTAGAAATTGTTTGTGAAAGCCCACCTTGAGAACTTAAAAACGGAATACTATACGTAAGCAATACAAAAAGGTATTTTCCGAATTATCAGTGCTGATTCTCTTCAGTACTTGTACTGATTCTTGTTCGCTTTTTTCAGTCGCACTACGAATTTAGTATTGCTTATTGAAGCTGGAAAGCTTACATCACACGATTGAGTGTTACTTACGATGAACCTTCAGGCTGATCGATTTGCGTTCTGTAAGATTGTGCCTTTGGACTACACAGCTATATATTCCATTGTCTTGTTCAACAACATTTCGTAACACCAATGTTTGTCTTTCACCAATCTCTGCCATCCGCGTATTTTCTTTATACCACGACACGTTGCTGGGATTCCTCCATTTTTACAAACACATGTCAAATTATCACCTTCGTCTGCTATGATAGCGCTGGAGCAGTTGATTGCCACAGTAATTCTCTCTAAATAATAATCCCAAGCAAAGTTTGAGATAGAAACACAAGAAAATTAAGCGATTCCATGGTAGAGGGTTAAAACCCGTATACATGGTTTATCCTAGATTAATTCATCTACACTCTTTTTTACGATTTTTTTACGATTTCACTAGCTGTTCCCTATTTTATGTTGTCGTTCTCTCTTTCTATTTTTCAAAGCTGGCCATGCAGTTGTATTTCACATGCATAGCGAGCTGGTTACGTTTTCGCGGCGGCTGGATGACAGATACTAGCATGCTGCGAGACGCTTCCAGCCAATCAATTAAATTTTGTTACAAACACAAACTTCAGAAACTAAGCGCACAATCATAAATATCCGTTACGAATGTCCTTACGGGAAGTACCACATCAATTGTTTCTCGTCTTTTTGATCGTGGTCCTCAGCTACGCATTTATATATTCCATGTCAGTTTCACCAACATTTTCCAGCACCAATGATTGTTCTTCTTTCTTCGTCTCCGTAATCTGTGTGTTTTCTTTATACCATGTCACATTAACAGCAGCGGTTCCTCCTTCACCTCTACACACGCATGCGAAATTATCACCCTTACTTAGCTTAACAGGAGTGAAACAACTGAATATCACAATCAGTCCCACTAAAAATTAGAAATAGATAAAGTTATAAGCTTTAGTAATTTATTTTCCATACGTATTGCAGGCAGGTCTGTTAAAAATTGAAAGAGTAATTGAATTGAAATTATAACATTTAACGTAACGCGCGTGCTGATTGGTGAAGAGGACTTTCCATAATTGTACAGAAACATGGAAATATTTTTTCCATATTACTTCTTTTATAAACAGTACTTATACAGTTGTATGACTGATGGTTTATCAAGCGCATGTTATACTGTAAATCCACGAAATATTTTCACTAGAATTATATTTACAGCAGATATTTAAATGATAAAAAAAAACATTATAAGGATACTGTTTTTTTATAGTAAGTGTCTTTTGTTTCACCTTAAGAGATAGCTAAAGTAAATATTAACAGTAGTAAAATTTCGGTAAAATAAAATTTAGTTTAGTTTAGTTTAGTTTAGTTTAGTTTAGTTTAGTTTAGTTTAGTTTAGTTTAGTTTAGTTTAGTTTAGTTTGGTTTGGTTTGGTTTGGTTTGGTTTGGTTTGGTTTGGTTTGGTTTAGTTTAGTTTAGTTTAGTTTAGTTTAGTTTAGTTTAGTTTAGTTTAGTTTAGTGTAAAAATATACCTTTTGAAGAGCACTGCACTCCTGCGTTGTGGTGTTCTTCGTGAGTACGACCTCCGAGACCTCCATGAGGACAATCAAATATATTACGTTCCTCCCCAGTACAAGCGACTTTATTCAACCACGGTCGAGAGGTTCTGTCGAAATGATCACGATCGGTTCCGATCAAAATCCTTCTAGCATCAGGAAAACCGAGTTGACGACATACAACCCTACCATCTCTCATATCCCATCCATAATCTAAGATATATCCCCATCGTCCATCGTGGAAGATTTCAATACTACCAGTGCCATTTTCCGCGTTTTTCCCATGTAACCGTACTCGTTCAGTTACCGCTAAAACGATGTGAAAATACTATCAGAATTGTATTTAAAATATATTATAGTCTAGTGTCACTATAATATTTCATTCCTATATTAATACATAAAACCGTTCTCAAAAATTATTTTCAAAATGGGACGTGGCTCTTCGAAAGATTACCAGTTAGCATGTCTAGCTGCATCTTTGAGGAAAGCTATATAACCACGTTCTTTTATCTTATTTAAAATGGTCTATTTTCTTTTTTCCTTGAGAAGTGAAAAAAAAATAGTTTGTTGCATAATACTGCGCAGACGGAAATAAACGGTCTTTAGATGCTGAAGGCGGTTTGCTGTACTAGTTTATTTAATTTAGCATACGTTTATACCTGTTCTTCTACATTCTACTCCAGCATCTTTGCACCTGTCGTCGCCTTTTTTTCCGTGAAAACAGTTTTCTACACTTCGATCTCTTTTATTACATGTAAGTTCGTAAACCGGCCCAGGAGGATCATAACCTTTGAGAAACGTCGTATAATTAAGTTGCTCAACAGCATCCAGATAACCAAGTTCACGGCATACAACCCTAGCATCGATGAAATCCCAATCTTTATCACAAACTCTTCCCCACCCTCCATTAAGGAACGCTTCTACACGACCAATTCCATTTTCACTTGAAGGCCCCTTTAATCTGACAGGCGGGGTGGCTGTTAAAATATTTCATGAAAAACATTGTGAAAGTAAGAGCACAGTTATTAAAACACACAATTCATTATCTATGTTATTGTCCAGGTTTATGCAAAAAATGGTTCCTTATCCGTCACATGTCTATTGTATTTTTGCCCAACTATAGGCTTGGCTTAGCTCCTCAACCGTGACTTGAAGAACATGTTAATTCAGACCTTACTATTGGTTTATTTGTTCAAAACACAATAGGCAGGTGACGAATAAGGAACATTTTTTTGCAGAAATGTTCCCCGACATAGTTAATGAGTTCTATTATTTCGGAGTTTACTCCACTATCAGCTTACATTTACGCATTTAAATTTAATAAAATTTGTTATTAAAAAAGCTTCTGGTCGTTATTAAAAAGATATTATTATATAGCAAACGTCACTTCTGGTGAAATGGAGCTCAGTGATTGGTTGAGAATAATTTTCAGCGGTCCATTACTTTCCCGTAGTGGACCGGCACTTTTCTGTAACTGACCGGCGTTAGCGACGATACATTACGAGATGAAAAACAAAGAAGTTCTCAATGAGAAAGGCACAAATAAATGCTCAAGAAATTAATTGAAATTAATAAGGCGTCTCCAGACAGTTTAGGTAAACTGAATAATTTAATCTTTTGTTTTTGTTTTTATCAAATGCGTGCCAGCTAGGCTACTAATACGAATTCATGCATTTCTTGGTTGTTTCAAGTGCAAATACATCCCTTATGCCATATAATGAACTTTTTATTAACCTCGCTTGCTCGGTCTTTACCGAGAAATATCAGACCTCGATCTTTTTGTACAAACCTTGCTCTACGAGCTCGGTCTGTACAAAAAGACCTCGTGTTTGGTTAACAAGAAGTTATTATTACATTTAAACGAGGCTGAACGAAAGTTCGTTCCTAAACACATGGAAGAAGAGAATAAAAATAATTTAGCTCACCACGATGGACAAAAAATAATTTTAGCATGAAAAAAAGAAGCAAGTCAATAGGAACAGGAAACGACTGGTAAATTGGTTTCTCCAAATAAACAGACAGGGTTTCTAGTCAGTCTACGAATGTACTAATATACAGTTCCACTTTTAATACTGATAATACAACCTGTTACAACAACGAAAAAAATAATATTTTTTTATTATACTTACGACGAATCGTCAGTTGAATTGATTTGCGTTCTGTAAGATTGTGGCTTTCGACTACACAGCTGTATGTCCCATTGGCATTTCTACCAACATTTCTTAGCAGCAATATTTTTCTTTCTATTTTTTTCTCAGTAATCCGTGTGTTTTCTTTATACCACGACACGCTGGTTGCTGGGACTCCTCCTGCACCTAGACCTCTACATGCACATGTGAAATCATCACCTTCTTTCGCTTGGATAGGACTGAAGCAACTGAGTAACACAGTTATTCCCGCTAAAAATATAACCAAAACAAGGTTTCAACCAGACGTTATAACCAGACAGAAGAAATTTATGGTTGAACGAGTAAAACTGTGCAAACCTATATATCTATTCGGCAGGTATAATTACAAGTCTATATATCATGAATGAATTTAAATTCTTTACGTCATGGGATAGTGTTTTTGCCTCATGTTAGTATGTATGTCTCAGTCAGTCTCAAAGGGCCTGTATGCATGCATATAAAAGCTTGCCCTCCTTTGGTCTCTCTAGTAATCCTACTACCCGATCATGTTGCTCGCCAGAAATATATATGTTGGTCTCTCTAGTAATCCTACTAACCGATCATGTTGCTCGCCCGAAATATATATGTTGTCAAGTGAAAATAAAAAAAAATTACATTTAACAAATTACATTGTTCTCTAAAATTTATGAATATAACTATGCAAAACGTTTTCTCTCCTGTTGAAAAGTCTCATTTCCGTTACTGTCTGTCGTGCAAAATAACTCAAAGAGAAATAGAGCTAGCGTGACAGAATACTGTAAGCCATGTTATAGCTATATCATGTTGATAAAGTTCAAAATTAATTTGACTAGTGGAACCCCATATATAATAATAAATTCACCTGTCAAAGAACATTGTACTCCCACGTCTCGAAAGTGCAAGCAAGAATTTTTTCCCCATCCTGGATGAGAGCATTCTGAAATATATCTTTCATCTCCGGTACAAGCGACGTGACTTAACCATATAGGTACACTATACCATCCAAATGGAACATGGTGGTGATCTATTGCATGTGCAGTACTAATGGCATATGGGTAACCAAGCTGACGACATGCAACAGTACTATCTTTCATATTCCATTCATGAAGACAGATTGTCCCCCAGGTTCCGTTGTAAAATACCTCGACACGACCGATGCCTTTTGCACTGGATGGCCCTCTTAATCTGAGCGGTGCTTTTATTCCTGTGGGATTAGTAATATTATTATTATACATTATAGTAGTAAAAGCGATTTGATTGGCTAATGCTTGACAGATAAATCGCGCAATCACGCAAAATTCAGTTAGCTGCTAGCAGATAACTGAGTTATCTGCAATTGAGCCTGCGGTGGTTAACAAGCGGTATTCACTTGAATGTATTTATGTATTAATAATTTATGTATTTTTGGATGTTGCCATTTAAAGAAGGTTTTTCATTCGTTCATGCTATGTTTACTATTCTTCAAATGTATAATAAAACTATTATTGAATTCGGTTTTTGTGATATGCAGAGTTATCAAGGTCTCGGTAAGCGTTATCCGCCTCACCTTCGGCTCGGCTGATAACGCTTACCTCGACCTTGATAACTCTACATATCACAAAAACCTCATCCAATAATTGTTTATTATATGTGTACAGAGATTTATGCACAGCAGAATGATGAAATAAAAATCGTATTTCACTCTGTAAATAAATTTCATGCAATTTGATTGGACGTACGATGTTTTTCACGTGTGAAAAAATGCCATACACGGCTTTTGATTGGACGTACGATATTCTTCACACGTGAAAAATTGTCGTATGTCATTTTGGCGGTTTGGTTTACATTTTCTTTCAAGATGGCGTCGACATATAGGAGTGAAATTCAAAACATAATTCTCATATTCAAGATATTTTTACATTCAGCACATTCTCAAATCTTTCGGAAAGAATATCTAACTTCTATTGAACAAAATTACAAAGAAACTGAACGGTAATAAATATGTTTTGATGGATAAAGTTTCGATTTTGTTGATCACTGAGTTTTTGTATATTAAAAGCGTGTCGTTGTCAAATTGATCTCTATACACATTTAATAAACAAATTCTCTATACACATTTAACAACCTCGTCTCCAAAATCTCTATACACATTTAACAACCTCGTTGCGAAGGATCGCAAACTCACTCGTTCGCTGCGCTCACTCGTTCGTATTGCGATCCTTCACAACTCGTGCATAAAAATCGTACGCACTCGCCAACCATGAAGTAATCTCTATTTCTCATTAGTCACCGACAGTCGGCCATGTATTAATTGTTGGTGACCGTTGACGAATAAAATTTATTCAAAATAAGAATGCACTTCTCCATGTAACAGACAAAAGCATACGCCGAGTGTCGCTGACCTATATGAGAAACAGACATTTACAAAAAAAGTTTCCAAGATTTCCAAAGGAATTGGTATGTTGAGACGCATGAAACCTTATATACCGAAGTTTGCTCTTATACAAGTTTACAATGCCATAATTCTGCCACATTTTGACTACTGTAGCCTTGTTTGGGATACTTGTAGTAGTTATTTGATCGAAAAGTTACAAAAAATGCAAAACAGGGCTGCACGAGTTATAACTGGTAAATCGTATGAAACAAGGTCGAGTGAAATCCTAGCAGACCTTGGGTGGCTACCATTGGCAAAACGAATGAAAATAAAAAAGGCAACGTTTATGTACAATATAAGAAACAAAAATCACAATGAATCTATGATAAATATGTTTAAAATAAGCAACAATAAAGCTCATAATCTACGAAGTAACGAAATTAATTTTCAAATTCCAAAGCCAAGGACAAACTTTATGAAGAAAAGCATCAGCTTTTCCGGCGTAACATTGTGGAATGATCTGCCAACCACTGCAAAACAACAAGAGCTAACAATTGCTCAATTTAAAAATATTCTTGGTAGCCATTTTACGTCTAATAATTAGTAATTTCTTTTAATTCTTATACTTTCATAAATTTATATAATTGTGTGTGTTAATTTTTGTAAGTAATGTATAGATTGATTTTTACTAGCGTGTGAACGGCCTCTTGAAAATCAGTTTTTAGTACTGAAGGGTTACCGTTTTGTAAATAAGGTTAAATAATAATAATAATAATACTTCAGCTGTTTATCTATGAAGACTATTATCTTTGATCCCTAGCTTGACACATTCAATATGCACTATTAGCTTAATACTTTAGTGCACATTTCATAACAGTCCTAAGTAAAAGTATAATACCTTTGTTTGTGGTGAAATATGTAATGTTTGTGTCAGACAACGGATTCTGAAATAAGGCCTAGTTTTTGTTTTAGATTTTGTTTGCGTCGAATGTTATTCAAACAATAGATAATGAGATGATAATGAGGGTTGCCATATGGGGTCGCTCATTCTTCAAGCTACTATCAATCTGGAGTTTTTAAAATTCGCGACTTTGCGAATTTTCTAAAGCCGTTCTTTGCTTTTGGTTTAGCTAATGACGAGCACGACGACTATAAACTGTATGCATATCAAAAGCAAGCAACCTCGACCTTACCATATTTTGCCCCTACGCGATGGTCGCTGCGGGGGTCAGCCTAGTTCCTAGGCCTCTATACGTTCTTTAGTACGCGATCTCAATCTCATTAATATACGCACGGAACAGCGTGCAATGAGGCCTAGGGACTAGGCTGTATGATGGCACCCAAGGATCCCAGTATCATAACTATAGTTTTCGGCTCCTTCCTACGGCTACGCATTTTACGGTCATCGAACTTGAACTAACATATTATATATGAACATGTCCCCCGCCCCAATGATTGACGCTGGCTATGCCTATGGTAGATGAGTACCTCCAATTTTCAAATGAATTCGGTAGATGTCTTCTGAGCCGTTTTTAAAAAAAACATTACATACATAGAATCCACTATCATAAACTCTGACATTCTGCAAGATTACTTTCGTTGAATTATGAAGTGCGACGCGTCCTTTATAACTTTCATGAATCTTGAGACCTTGACCTTTGAAGTGGTGCATAATAAATGTTCTTTCGGATAAGCTAGGAACCGAACTATAACGGAGAATTGTGGATAGACATGAATCGTCGCTGATACAAGGGATTTCCACGTCTGAACCAACCGTCACGGTTTGAACACGATAATCTGACGAGGATAATGCTAATACTAGAAACATGAAACAAAAAATTAGTTATGTGATCAAAACGGGTTGAGTGGCAATCTTGGCAATGTACTTCATTGACAAATGAAGTACTTTATTGTTTTATTTATTTTTGGTATATTATTTATTTATTGAAGTTCTTTATTGTTTTTCTTTTTTTCTGAGCACCAACAATCCATCACCGACTGTCGGCGACATACGAGAACCAGTCTTCAATTGTTTGTGCTCAGAAATAAGGAAAATTCCTTTAAAAAAACAAAGTGCTTCATTTCCCTCAGCACGAGGAATTACCAATGTCAATGATGTCCTATTTCATCAGCGATATACACATTTAATAAACAAATTACTTCATTGTTGGCTCGTTTGTACGATTTTTATTATGCACTCGTTGCGAAGGATCGCAAAATCACTCATTCGCTGCGCTCACTCGTTCGTATTGCGATCCTTCACAACTCGTGCATAAAAATCGTACGCACTCGCCAACCATGAAGTAATCTCTATATACTACGTTCACACGATGCCAGCATAACTTGACAACGGTACAAAAATTGCAGCGGTTCGAAAATTTTCCGCTTACGGCGCTTAGTGGTCGCGTTTACGCGATGCCTGGACAACATAATTGTTTGTCATTTAGCCAATATCACAAGCCAATAAGATTTTAAACAAGAATATCGCCGCCAGAAAACATGACACCGAAAAGAGCTAGTAGGAAGTAATCACTAATAAAATTACTAATAAGTCATTTAGTCACAATCTTGCCATTCTTCCAGAACAGGAAAATTTTCCCGCTTGGCTGTATACACAGCTATGTTGTTAAAATTATCAAATTATATTAATGAAAAGAGCTGCGCTCAAGCATCCAAGTTGGATGAAATCCATTTCTCTCATCATTCCGTCGTAAAAATTAACAGCATATACGCAAGGTCGAAACGGCATAATTTAATACCGTTTTCAAATGAAAACGGCATCATGTAATTACATGTAAACGGGGTCTTAGTGATAAGTTGGCCACTCAGCCATACATATCTCAAAATGTTCCGACTTGAGTGGGTGAACTGATGCATCTAGTTGTGCTTCAAGGCCTTCTCAATCATGGCAAATAAAAAACTAGCAGCTGGCAAATGCTGCTTGGAATTGTTAAAAGGGAGCTCGGCTATCACAAGGAGTGCGATAACGAATACAAAATTCGTCATTTTTGCGCTAACTCTGCTTTGTTTTTTTACACCTTCTGGCGAAACTCGTAGTGGATGAAATTATTGCCTAAACTAGACGTTTTAGCGATGGCGTATGCTAGCAACGCGCGAGAATAACAAATCCCGTAGTTGTATAGCTATGTTCGTGGTCATGCGTATTTGCCATTTTCCGGCGAATATGACCATGGTCGTATTTGCCATTTTTCGACGAATATGACCATGGTCGTATTTGCCATTTTCCAGCGAATATGACCATGGTCGTATTTGCCATTTTCCAGCGAATATGACCATGGTCGTATTTGCCATTTTTCGGCTAATATGACCATGGTCGTATTTGCCATTTTCCAACAAATATGACCATGGTCGTATTTGCCATTTTCCGGCCAATATGACCATGGTCGTATTTGCCATTTTCCGACGAATATGACCATGGTCGTATTTGCCATTTTCCGACGAATATGACCATGGTCGTATTTGCCATTTTCCGACGAATATGACCATGGTCGTATTTGCCATTTTCCGACGAATATGATCATGGTCGTATTTGCCATTTTCCGGCGAATATGACCATGGTCGTATTTGCGATTTTCGGCCGGCGAATATGACCATGGTTGCATGCTACTAAAGCTCTAATTCTGTACTCTATTGAAAAACAATAAACAAAACCACTACTCAATTCTCTTGGCCCTAATCTAATAATAATTAGTCATAAAAAATAGAATAAATCGACTTTTAAATTAATTGAATTGTGTGATTAGATGATATTAGCAGTCAAGATAATTTAGATAAACCCGAATTAAACTGGTTATACGCATGCGTGGCAGAGTGTAGTAACTAGTCAACTACGGACCTGTTTCTCCAACTGCTATTATCAGAGCTTTGTGCGGGCATATATGGACTTGGGTTCGAGAATGTGGCGTGGGAACCAAAATTAGAGCCTTGTGCGACCCACGTGTAATTTGTAATTTGTAACGTTTTCGACACAGCGTCGAGAACAATGCAAGCGTGTTCCGTTAAATATGCTTTTTTGTCAGTTTTTATATGATTACTTTAAATGTCGGGTTACATTTATAAGGATATTACTATTAAAGCAAACAAGGATTCTCAATGTCTAATATCGCTTTAACTCTCATAACAATGCGATGATAATCGTTGAGATGAAATGATTTCTTTGAATGTAAGAAAATAAAAGTGCCTCGTTTTGAACCCCTATATCCACGTCGATTAAGATGTTTACCACGCAGATACAATTTTGTACTTCTTGAGAAATTGCGGTTTATATTCTCATATGTTGTATGTATAGATATCGAAAACAAATGCTTTTGCATAATTGTGGAATATCTTAATTATAGATGTAAACATCTTACCTTTACATCGCTCTGGGACAAAGTACAACGCGCATAATACGCCTGTGATAAAGACGAAGACTTGCATCATTCAAATAACGAACTCAACTCTAACATGGCGTGTACATGTGTTGATGATATTTTACTGCTTAATATTTGCAGACAGATTTCGATATCTTCGACAAAGATATTGATCACCCGTGCAACCGCTCATTGTTTACCTCAGCGGGGTGTGCGAGGCTTGAGACCGCATTGATATATGCTTTATTTACCCCATAGGATTAAACTTTTTTAGCGATCATTTTACTCTAATACAAGTAATTATAATAACACCGCGAGGGTCAGTAATGCCCTTCAAGTATATATAGTGTCACACATAAACTGAAATTTGTTGTAAGTTCGTATATCAAAAACAAAGAAATGTTATCACAGACTGATACGAAACAAAGCAGAAAGGTCGTGTCCACGAACCGCGATCAAAAGACTGCTTCTTTCTGTTTCGTTTCATTTTTCGGCAATACATCTACACAATCTTAAAGCTTAATTGGTTCTTAATCTTTAACCTGCCGAATGAAGTAAACTCCGAAACCATTTATCTAAAACTGTCTGCACGTTAGTGAAACGTTGCATAGCTATTTATTTCAAGTCAATAAAGTTCTTATAGTTCTATAACTATATAAGAACCGAATGATATTTTAGCCACGTTTTGCTTCGATGGAGTTGAAGTGGAAATGATAATAGAAGTTTGAACCCGTTTGAACCCCAGCAATATTCGTTGGATAGAGAAAAGATTAAAGGGAAATGGCAATATATTGTTTATTTTTCTTATTTGAAAGAGCTTTGAAAACTATACTTATTCTCTTTTATCGTTTTTTTATATCTTGCTTACTTCTACAAATATTTTGATCGAAAAGAATGAAATATCCGCCATGTGAGAAATATCCGAAATATCCGCCATAATGAGATAAAAAGTTTTCCAAGATGGCGGATATTTCATTCCTTTCGATCAAAATATTTGTAGAAGTAAGCAACATATAAAAAAACGGTAAAAGAGAATTAAATACAGTTTTCAAAGTTCTTTCAAATTAGAAAATAAAAAAATATATTGCTATTTCCCTTTAAAAGGGAAAAGGCTGAGAGAGCAAAGTGGAGGCATAGTTCGGGAAACGTTGTAGAAAATGGTGTTACGAAATCAGTTGTAGTAGCTTCGGAGCGAAAAGGTCTCCCTAAAGAAATTGAAATGAATCAAATTCGGGGTGGTGAAACAAGACGTGATAATCAATTGCGATATGTGCATATATGTCTGTGCCGCGTAAGCGTTACGCGTATCAAAGAAGTGTGCTTGAGTGCTTCTGGTTCGTTTCAATTTCAGTGTTATCTGCACATTAAAATAATATTTTATGTTATAACGTTAGGGCACGCTTCGCACTTTGAGCTGCGTCGCAAAAGTTGGAGCTCAGTTTTATTCCTTGTGAATTATCTTTTTTCTGTTATGTTTATAGGCCGGTTCATTATTTTCGTGCAACTAATATGTGATAATTACTCTCTATTAACTTTAATATTTCGTGATAAAGAACATGCATATGCCATATTCAAGTAATAAGATATCTCGATTTGAAGAATAAACTAATTCTAGTAAACTAATTATCCAAATTTATACGAGAAATTTCTAAATGGCTGCATCAGCTTACGAAATGCATTGAACCGCAGTGTTTAATTCCACGTTTACGATAAAGATGACTGTATGTAAATTTACCCATGCACAAACTGACAATAAAACATCCAAATGGCATTTTCTTTGAAAAACATAACAGAAAATACCATGTGTTTTGCTCAACTTAGTATTAGTTCATCTTTTCTGTTGCCAATTCGTTTTTCGTATTAATTCCCGTAAGATTCATCCCTTCCTGCATGGTTGTGGTAAATTTCACGACGACGAAGATAATAGATAATGATCGCTGTGAGAATTCCAACAACGATTCCAGGAACCAATATTGGCACAACAATGATATACGTACCACTCAATTGAATTTTTAGATTTGACGATGTCGGCATTTCCTCAGAATTGAAATTCCATGAAATAAATTTTGTTTAAGAACACGAAGTAAAGAAGTATAAAGTACCGAGGTATGTAGTAAGCTAGGTAAGTTTGTAAGTAAAGTTTGTGATTCTATGAAATGGGCGGAATGATAAAGGGCGGAATTGAACCGACTATGCTCTAGAAATGAAGATGAGTAATCAACCGCGTCTCAACAAAAAAGCTGTAAATTTATTTCTCTTAAATAGCGTCGAAAGAGACGTTTTTCGATGATAGTCGGTGATTAGTGCAAAAAGCTAATCAGAACGCAGCATTGGCAATATTACTGAATTCTTACTGATTACCAGGTAACTTTATTCGGATTTTTTTCGATTTTACTTCATAGTTTTCAGGCTATGGTAACTCTAAGAGACAGAATGAAACCATGTTTTTGAACTAAAAGTTTTTAAAGGGTCTTAATTTCGAGTTGAATCACACACAACTATTTTCAAGCCAGGAGCAGTTGAGAAAAATTAGTCAATTATCGGTCTTCCTGCAGGAATCGAATTTATCTACATTAAGTGGAGTGCCACAAAATCGTGATTGATTTACCCTCACCGTGTCTTTGAACACCTTTCCACTACAGCTGTATACCGTAGTAATATTTTTCACACAACCAAAAATCCGGTTGTATAGTACTTGTATAATACGACAATGAGAATGAAGCATTCGGTTAAAGTAAAAAAATCAAATATAAGGTGTAAGAAAGTAAAATTTTCATCTAATGCATATTAATTTTGGAAACTCTTTTTGGGCTATGTTTGGAAATTGTTGTGTGCATCCTCTGAGGGGTGTGGATTATAACATCATGATAGCTTCTTACCAAGAGTGTCACAGTGGATTTGCGTAACCCTGCAGTAGTGTTTTGCGAGGTTTTGGGAGTACTATCGTTCAATGTTATGAAGTGACTATCCCCAAGACGTTCTGTGGAAATAATATCATCAGACCAGGCATGGAACTGTGAAAATACCTAAAGCCAATACAAACAAAAATAATTAAGTTAAAAGATAGTGAGATTTTAACTTAAAAATCCGGGACTTGAATTTTCCCCCTTATCGGCATACTCCCACATTTTGGCCTGGCTCTCTCAGTCCATCTAATATATAAAGATCAGTGATATAACAGCAAAAATAACTTTTGCGTTCGACGAATGAAAATGTCCACTTTCTTGGGTATACAGATCCTTTATGGAGAAAAGTGTCATACCTTTTTTTTATATAGCTTAGTAGGTTTGTGGGCTCGTTTCTGTACCTTGATTCTGTTGATTTATGCTTATTCAAAATACCCACGAAATGTAGGTATTTCGAACGGCCGATCACGAGGCCTTTCCTCTTCTCTCCTCCTCCTAGCCCCAACCTCCCTATAAAGTCACAGAAGGCCCTGGGAACGAGGTTAGCTATGACCGCACTCATCCTTGTCTCAATACGCTGCGTAATAACAGCTTTTCATGTTTTGCTCCATGCCTTCGCAATTAACTAAGTAAGACGGTCCATAACCGTGAGGAACGTATCCCAAATCAATTCGTTCAACATTGCTGGGTATAACCAAGTAGACGGCATACGTCCTTGGCATCCTTTAAATCCCAGTCTAGGTCACAAACTGTTCCCCCTTTTCTACAAATTAAGGAATACCTCGACACGACTAATACCTTGCTGTTTCCTTGGCCGTCTTAATCTGAGTGCAAAGCAAGGCTGTATGTTAGTTTCAAACCTATTATAATTTTAGGTATACTTACCCAATACCCCTAAGTGGTTCCCTATAATGGGCCGACGCGGACATAAGGCATTTTTTGCCGCCTCCAAGAACAGGCATATTTATTTCAGAATTTTTGAATGTTAATAGCTATCGGTGTTATAGCAATATGTGATATACATCGATTCATGGTACCGTATCCTTAGATAAACCCAATGTTTCCCGCCCTGGACACAAGTACAAAATCATTGCCCGCTCAGAAAGTCGAAGCATGAATATTTTCGTTAAAACAAAACTTGTATATTTCCCTCGAAGGCATGCATACATTAATATTAACAGTTTGGGAGGATATTTCCTGAAATTCATCGAATTCATCGATCTGATCGCAGCTCATATAAATTATACATGATATCGAAACAATCATATTGTGGCCTGTGTATATTCTTAAGTTTTCTTATATAGTTAAGTTTTCTTAAATTGCTATAGTTAAAATTTATTTAAAAATTAACCGTTTTATTCGGCCAAATTGAGTTAAAGAAAAGCAATAACACGAGTTCATGAAATTTTAGTATAAACCTACTGGAAAAATAGCAAGTAAACACTAAATTGACGTTATTAAACATCGCAAAGAAAACTGTTCAACCAAATATCAGTTGATCATTTTCGTCTTCTGTATCTGCTGCCATTTCACTTTTTTTTGTTTTAAATCCCGTAAGATTCATCTCTTCCTGGTTGTCGTAAATTGCACGACGACGACGACGACAATAGATAATGATCGCCGTGAGAATTCCAACGACAATTCCGGGAACCAATATTGCCACAAATATAATATACCACTCAATTGAGTTTGCAGATTCGTCGGTATCATCAGAGTTCCCTGAAAATTGAAAACCCATGCAAGGATATTAAATTTTGTCAAAATAGCACCTGATCAACTACAGCATTCAAATATTTACACGTGATGTAAATTAGATCATGATCATTGGTCAAAATTCTACATTTTCTATTTGAAAATGGCAAAGTGTTTACCATGCTTATTAGTAAACAATTTACATTATAAACTGGCCAATAGACAATAGTATAAACTCTGTGTAATATATTTTGTAATATTAAATTTAAAACATGACAAAATAAACAGAAGACAGGGTTGTTGAAGCTACAGATTATCTGGTGAAAAAAAGCACTGTCACATTGATACATTAATAAGCGAACCCCAATATCTTAAATAATTTCAATATCAAAACACACTGGCATATATTGCAATAAAAAGCATGAATTAGAGGCACTGGGAGCGCTCTATATAAACATGTAAATATTTTATTTAATTGAATACCGTTATTTGCGCGCGCAAAAATCAAACATTTGATTTTCCTTTAGAATTGGCGGATTTGTAATACACGAACGGTATATGGCTTCCGCAAAAACATCTATTGAAAGACTGCATTTGTCGAATCTCTGCAGTTAGTGCCATGCAGCGTTTAAAACTTAACCGAGGATAAAATATATAAACAGCGGAATGAACAGATCGGCCAAAGGTTAACTCTGTAGTTACATACATATTTACCTTGAAATTGCGCACAATATAATCTTCAAAACCCATTTCCACCTACTACTCTTTTAATCCGTCAATTGACTTTTACATATTTTTGACTTTTAACGTCCAGCGCAGATTATTCAACAGATTCTAGCGCACAACAGACTCTGCGACTTACCAGTTACGCATCAGGAACCAAAGACTACAATTCATATATTCGCCGTGCTTCCACTACGCAAATTATTCACTTTACTCTTTTACTCGTGAATTGTGTAAAATTACTAGCAAATGATCATGTTGAGTAATTTTACTCAATACTTGAGTAAAACCGTTAAACTGAAGCATTCATTTTACTCAGACCTTGAGTAAAATGTAATTGCAAATAATCAGTTTACTCAATGTTTGAGTAAATTATCAAGTTTTATCGTAAAATTGAGTTATTTTACTCAATTTGAGTAGCTATATTTACTCGGCTTGTTGAGTATATCATCCTAAGTTACTCAAAACAATTTACTGAAACATTTGCGTAAACACTTTACTCAAAATTTTGAGTGGAGCGCCTCTATATTTGCGTAAATCTACGCATGAATCGAGTAAAAATAACGTTTTAGCTACTCAACTTTTTGAGTAATTTTACTCGAATTCAAAAAAAACTTTCGCAATCTGTATAAGAATTTCATGCAGCCGACGATCATAATGATTCGTTGCACAAAAGTGCAAAATTCTAATAATTTATAACCTTTTATTAAAATACATTAATTTCTTACCGATGGCGCTTTTATCGTCTACGTTTGGGCTGTGTTTTAAAACTGTCGTCGTGTGCGTTTTGTGGGGTGTTTGGATTATAGTATCGTGATGACTTTTTCTAAGGGTGTTGGTTGCTGTAGATTTATAGAGCCCAGTTGATGTCTTTGGAGTGCTGAAGGTCTTAGATATGAATTGGTTGTTTTCAACACGGTCTATGGAAATGCTCTGCTCAGACCAGGAAGATCTGTATATTAAAACTGATGAACTTTCGGAGCCTTGAACTTTATAGGTGTTGCCAGGGTGATGTTTTACAGTCATATTATTTGACACTGTGGTACTGAGATTCAAAACTGTTACGTTACGCGTCTTCTCTGTACTGGAAATCTCACTATGGAGATAGGATATTTCCAGCAATTGTCTTTGAAATAGAGTTATATGAAACAGTGGCGTTTGAAGGTTTTATTACTGTAAGTTTCTTTTCCATGTGGATGGACTCACTACTGAAACCACCGTCTCCACGATCGTGTGTCGTGGTTGCAACGTATGATCCTAAAGGACTATAATTCAGAGCAATTGTTGTATCCATCCTGTGTGTAGCAGCGACTCCATTTTCGTTAGGGATTGTGGTGTAGCTGGATGGTGTCAATTCAGGTGTAACTGAATCTGCAGAGAGATTATAATGTTATGTTAACTTTTAACTAATTATGATAACTTTGACCGAGGTCTGAATAATTCTTGATATTATGCGAAAGCCGAATCCAATAATGGTTTTATTACACATTTTAATTCTTCCTCGTTTTGTGTAGCAATCGAATCTACTGAACGCTATGATTATATTTGTTTTTGCAATTCTGAATTCTTAATTTCGCAGGCTTTTGCTGCCGCAGTGCTGCGTACTTCCGGTTGGATCGAAGTTCGATCAAAAAAAATCAACATCCATCGGTATGACGTCAGAACCGGTAAAATTATGAAATTTAACCGGATATTGAGATTTATTTGGAGCGTTTCGACCAATCAGAAACGAGAATACAGTATGAATGTATAATAATAAAATTATTTATTGTCGAGTGATTGAAAAATATTTTACTGTAGAATGAAAGCATCAAACTTGCACGTCTCCAAAAACAGCGACTCTTCGAACATAATAGTGTAAGACTCTTTAATCGATCGGCCTATGATATTGCGACAATTAAAGGAGATTTTTTACCTTTATTTTTAACCTCTTTATGTTCACAATGTACTCCAGCATCATCAAAATGAGTGCATTCCCCAACTTCGATATGGGGTGGTAATAACAGCTTGTTATGTTTGGTTCTGTCCCATCGCATTCAACGATAAACATCGGCCCATAACCGCGAGGAACGCGAGAAAGCTCTTTACCAGTGCCCGTGTAACCAAGTTGACGGCAAATAACCTTAGCCTCGTCATTGAACCACCACTGGGGGTCACACACTGTTCCCCATTTTCCATAAAGGAACACTTCGACACGACCAATACCTTGCTCTTTCAATGGCCCTCTTAATCTGAGTGGCAAAGTCATGGCTGTAATAATTTATATAAAGTGAACGTTAGTCTTGAGCTCTTTTCTTGAATGATGATGTAAAACTCCAACTAATATAAGCCCTATGTAAAGCCCTATTATATCGATGGCTTTGCCCAAGGTATATATCATCCCGAACGGGTATGTAATACACTGGCGGTCAAAAAGAACTGCTCAAAACGAGTTAAATTGCTCTCAAATGAACGCAACTGTCCCTTTAACAATTTATACGAGTAAATATAGAAATATAGACTAGCTTTATGATTGAATTCCTTTCTTGCACTATCTCCTTGACATTGTCCACAGATTTTCAATAGGGTTAAGGTCTTTTGACTGTGCAGGCCAATCCATTTCTGTCACCCCCTCTTCCTGAAACCATTGTTTGACTATGTCTTGGAAGGGTGGCAGGTGCATTACATTATTGAAATATTGTTTGGAATAAGAGAATTATCCAAAATGCCTATGAAGCTCTCCCCTATATTCGCTTCTTTTTTATGAATTTGTATCTAAACAGTTCTTTTTGACCGCTAGTGTACAATAAAAGATTGATTGTCACGATTCCTGTTACATACGATAATAGCAACATTTGAGCAGTTCTTTTTGACCGCCAGTGTATATTTCATCAAATTCCCGAAGGAAAGATTTGAAAATTATATACAATATCAAATAACATGTTGGACTTTATAATTTCCCTCCGTTTTGGGATTTATGAAAGCTGCGCGAGGCATGCGTTGTACTGTACACGCAAGTTTAGGCTTATATTGGTTATATACGAATTATTGAATATTCGCTATAATTTATACATACGGTATGTTACCTATTGGTCGGTCGGAATAAAAATATTTTCTCGAGGTTTAAAGAAGGACTACTCATTTTATGCCTGAAAAAACACACCAAATCATCAACAGAAACCAACGCTATATGGATCTATTCAATCGTTGATTTCATAAGTATCACTTAAATGATTTTAAACTTTTATACATATGCATACGTGGAAAAAACGCGACAGTGGAAAACAGCTTTTTTTTCAGAAAGTTTTCAATTCACACATTCAAGCCCCCTGTTTATATTTTTCACAATGTGCCGGCTGTATTTCACAGACACAACAAACTCTTTACATTTTGACAGCAGATTTAAGAATGAAATGCCAGCACTCTGTGCAACACTCTTCCCTTCCCGATTAACTTGCTTTACTTACAAAATTGAAAAACAAAACTGCATAGATCATCCAGGGCCGTAACTAGAACGATAATTGGTGGGGGGGGGGTGTATATTCATATATTCAGTTCTGCTCGACGGGTTTCTTTTGTAAGTGCAATAGCTTGCAATAGAAATCCGTCGGGCAAAACTGAATATATGAATAAACACCCCCCAATTATCGTTCTAGTTACGGCCCTGAGATTATATATGTACTTACGGACAACTGCCACATCGAGTGAATTCTCGTCTTTTCGATCGTGTTCCTGAGCTACGCATTTATATATTCCCGTGTCAGTTTCACCAACATTTTCCAGCACCAATGTTTGTTCTTCTTTCTTCGTCTCCGTAATCTGTGTGTTTTCTTTATACCATGTCACATTAACAGCAGCGGTTCCTCCCTCTCCTCTGCACACGCATGTAAAGTTATCACCCTTATTCAACGTGATAGGACCGAAACAACTGAATATCACAGTCGGTCCCTCTGAGAATTAGAAAAAGATTTAAAATTATAAATTTTGCATTCATTGAAGTTTTTTTCCCATCCAGACAGAGGTGGCAATTGCTTTGCTGCTGTTACATTAAAAAAATTCTGTTAATTTTAAAACTTTTTTCAGTTTTATGTAATGGTAACATTTTCGGTTCCCTCGTGTACTGATTGCTCGATAAGCGAATTTCTATGAATCTACGGAAACACTGTTCTTTTACAGAGAAAAACATCGAATCGGTTTATGGCATTAGCTTTTGCATATAAATAGCATAGTAAATAATGCAGTTTAATTTAAAGGTAGACCATGTCGTAAATGTATAAAATAATTTTTCTACGTCAATATTTACAGTATATTTCACTGGAAATGTGAAAACAATATTCTTGCTGTAAATATTTACTGTAAATATATTATTTTTTATGGTAATATCCGTAGTCTGACCTTAACATATACCTATTATAATTACTTACAGTATAGTTTATTGCATAAAAATATACCTTTTGAAGAACACTGTACTCCTGCGTTGCTATCAAATTCAAAAGAATGATCTTCGAAACCTCCATGAGGACAGTCCAGTATATTACGTTCCTTCCCAGTACAAGCGACATTATCCAACCACGGGTGCTGAGTTTTATCGGGATTATCGACGTCGACACCTAGTAAAGCCCTTTTGGCATCTGGGTAACCCAGTTGACGACATACTACTCTGGCATCTCTCATATCCCATCCACTATCTAAGATAAACCCCCATCGTCCATTGTGGAAAATCTCAATACTTCCTCCAAGACCATCGTATGCTACGTTCATCCTCACAGTTTCAGTTACCCCTAAAACAGCATACAAAAACCGTTAGAATGTGTTTAAACGGTTAATTGATCTACACGTCTTAAGCCTTTTTTGTATACTACAGTCAATTTATTGGCACGGCACGGCTAAAATGTGTACGGTAACAATTTCATTTTAGCTCGGCCATTGCAATCTTATAGCCTGAACAGCGATTTATTGGCACGGCACCGCGGCTAAAATGGGTACCCGTGCCCATTTCATCCGTGCCCGGCATTTGTTTTGGTAGCGTGAACACTAATAAAATTTTTCATACAGCTACCCACTGTAGCGCTGCCGTGCCAATAAATTGACTGAAATGGCGCTTTAGTTTGAGTCCAGTCGTTGTAGAATTCCAGTATTAAATCCTGGCAGCGTATTCGAGTTAAGACATGCGTGCTAGTGTTTCAATACTGTAAACCATATTAATTGCACGCTGTTTTGGTCCTATTGATCTAAATTATAACAAAATAAACTTCTCATTCCTTTACACAACCCAAGATGGATGGGAAAAAGGGCAAAGTGATGGTGCACAAGGACAAATAGTTGCATTAAGTATTGAAGGATTCTTTCCTCGGAAGATCGCAGAAAAAGTGAGAATTTCAAAAGGTGGTATGCAACTAACCTTGGAGAAATTCGAAGAAACTAAATCCTACTCAAGCAAGCTTTTAGCTGCTTCGGTCATGCTGGGTTTGGCAATATTGAAAGATATAATAGGATCCTAATTAAAGAAAAGTATCATCCAATTCTTCAAGGACATGGAATTTCATCTGGCACTTGTAAAGATGATCGCGCGTCTAACTATATGATATAATCACCCTAAACACATGTACATCTCCTATGTGCCAGAAATCTTTTAGAAGCACACTCGTTCTGGTGATCTCGTTCTCATGGCTTTCCACCTCAAATTCCAGATCTAAAACTTATGGAGCACTTGTAGGTCCGTTTTAAACGGAAAAGGGCGAGGCACAGACCCACCAGCCAGGATGACTTGAGGCAAGTGGTCGACGAATGCTGGCAAGGTATTGAACGTGCGACATTAAAAAACCTTTGGAATCTATATGCCAGCAAGAATAAAGGCCGTTTCAAAAGCAAAAAAGAGGGATACTAAGCATTGACAAGTAATGCATGCTTGCACATTAACATACGTTAAATGAATGCATAACATCCCATAGTTATTGTGCAGCATGTATTTTTCAGTTCACTTATTTACTTTTTTCTAGTTCACATTTCGGTAAGGTTTTCTGTAGAAAATTAATATATGTTGCTAAAACAATGAAATACAGCCACTGGACTCAAACTTTTGCCTTCTACTGTACGGAACATAGTAGCTAAAACAAAACTCGTACCATAAAATGCTCTATAGAACACATAAATTGCACTTGGCTGTTCTTTTTTTTGTTAATTTTTTATGCCCAAGATATACATGTAGTCATTAGCCAGACAGGTCCAGAAATTATTATATTGTGCTCTAGTACAACTCTAAGAGCACACGCAGAATTTCTAGACTAACTGAACTACTTTTGTCCTTATATCATTGGCTAAGATACCAAAGGCACTTTTTTGTTATGATTTATTTAATTCAGTACGTTTATACCTGTTTTTCTACATGCTACTCCAGCATCTTCGCATTTGTCGCGATATATTCTGTAATTACAGCTTGCTATGTTTTTATGTTCCTTTTCACAAAAAATCTCATAAACCGGCACAGGCGGATCGTAACCTTTGGGAACGTTCCAAAAATTAAATTTATCAGAAACACCAAGATAACCAAGTTGACGGCAAAAAACCACAGTAAGGTCGTTATCATGATATAAATCACAAACTCTTCCCCATCTTCCATCAAGGAACACTTCCATGCGACCGGTACCATTTTCACTCGAAGGCCCCTTTAATCTGACAGGAAGCGCGGCTGTTAAAATAATTTATAAACAAATATCGTGAAAAAAGAAGAGTTTACCCGCCACAATGGGGGCAAACAACGAAAATTTTAGCATGAGAAAAATTAAGGCATGTAAGAAGGGAAAATGAGAAGAACTTAATTAGACCCCAGTATGGTGGATTTCCTCTATTCATATCTGCTAAATTAATTTCATTTCATTTTCAACGATGCTTCCAACATTGTTTCCATGCAGGGTATTTGCTCTGGCCACACATGAGAAGAGCGGGAATACCTTAACTGGAGACGAGGTTGCGATCACTTGTATACTATCGTCGTTTTCTTATATTTTAATTATTATTTCCATCAGTTATTCTGTGGGAAAATAATTTATTTTAAAAATCAATGGCTTTGCCCGCCTGACGATTCAGTCGCGCACTGCAAATTTCAAGTTGTTGTGATTATTCATTGTTATAGAAATTAACTGTCAAGGCCCACCTTGAGAACTAAAAAAACGGAATACTATACGAAAGCAATAAAAAAGGTATTTTCCGAATTATCAGTGCTGATTCTCTTCAGTACTTGTACTGATTCTTGTTCGCTTTTTTCTGTTGCACTACGAATTTAGTATTGCTAATTGAAGCTGGAAAGCCTACATCACACGATTGAGTTTTAAATATTATAGTAAAATTCATATACACTTACGATGAACCTTCAGACTGATCGATTTGCGTTCTGTAAGATTGTGCCTTTGGACTACACAGCTATATATTCCATTGTCTTGTTCAACAACATTTCGTAACACCAATGTTTGTCTTTCACCAATCTCTGTTTCCATCCGCGTATTTTCTTTATACCACGACACGTTGGCTGCTGGGATTCCCCCATTTTTACAAACACATGTCAAATTATCACCTTCGTCTGCTATGATAGCGCTGGAGCAGTTGATTACCGCAGTAATTCTCTCTAGATAATAATCCAAAGCAAGGTTTTTATCAGACAAGAGATAGAAACACAAGAAAATTAAACGATTGCATGTTAGAGGGTTAAAACCAACATGGTTTATCCTAGATTAATTCATCTACACTCTTGTCTAAAGCCTTTTAGATTTTTTAGGATTTCACACATTCAAGCTGTTCCTTTTTTATATTGTCGTTCTCTCTTTCTATTTTTCAAAGCTGGTCATGCAGTTGTATTTCACATGCACAGCGAGCTGGTTACGTTTTCGCGGCGTGCTGGATGAGAGATACTAGCATGCTGCGAAACGCTTCCAGCCAATCAATTGAATTTTGTTACAAACACAAACTTAAAAAACTAAGCGCACAATCATAAAATATCCGTTACGAATGTCCTTACGGGGAAGTACCACATTAATTGATTTCTCGTCTTTTCGATCGTTGTCCTCAGCTACGCATTTATATATTCCCATGTCAGTTTCACCAACATTTTCCAGCACCAATGTTTGTTCTTCTTTCTTCGTCTCCGTAGTCTGTGTGTTTTCTTTATACCATGTCACATTAACAGCAGCGCTTCCTCCTTCACCTCTACACACACATGCGAAATTATCACCTTTACTTGGCTTAACCGGAGTGAAACAACTGAATATCACAATAAGTCCCTCTAAAAATTAGAAATAGATAAAGTAATAAGCTTTAGTAATTCATTTTCCATACGTATTGCAGGCAGGTTTAGTTTAGTTTAGTTTAGTTTGGTTTAGTTTAGTTTAGTTTAGTTTAGTTTAGTTTAGTTTAGTTTAGTTTAGTTTAGTTTAACCTGGTGTGTACCGCATTCCATGTGAATGTGGTTTGGTTTACATTGGAGAAACCGGTAGAAATCTCTCAATACGTCTTAAAGAACATAAGACGAACTGCGAGAAAGGTAAACTGGATAAGTCTGCAGTAGCTCACCATGCGTGGACTTATGATCATCGCATTAAATGGAACGATGCTACCATTTTAGCAAACGATAAGTTTACTGTCTCTCGTAAAATGAGAGAATCTATTGAAATTTATAAACATCAAACTATCGTCCAAGAGGGAAAGCCACTTAATAGTACGTGGCGTGCTCTTTTCGGTGTCTCTTAGTCAAATACTTGTCTAGGGCGCGCGCATTGATTAGAACTTAATTAAATGAAACGGTTTAATTAATAGCGCGAGCAAACTAATCACGACTAACATGATATTTAAGTGACGCGCAAACGTGTATTCAAGTAATTGCACTGATGAAGGTCCGGGTTAACGGACCGAAAGCTTTGCAGTATTTAATACTTACGTGGTGTACCTACAAGTTATTATAATTACTAAAGTCGCCATGCAATCATACAAGAAAATTAAATTAGTTTAGTTTAGTTTAGTTTAGTTTAGTTTAGTTTAGTTTAGTTTAGTTTAGTTTAGTTTAGTTTAGTTTAGTTTAGTTTAGTTTAGTTTAGTTTAGTTTAGTTTAGTTTAGTTTAGTTTATAGTTTAGTTTAGTTTAGTTTAGTTTACTGTAAAAATATACCTTTTGAAGAGCACTGCACTCCTGCGTTGTGGTATTCCTCGTGAGTATAACTTTCGAAACCTCTTTGAGGACAATCAAATATATCACGTTCCTCCCCAGTACAAGCGACTTCATTCAACCACGGTCGAGATGTTCTGTCGAAATGATCACGATCGGTTCCTATCAAAATCCTTCTAGCATCGGGAAAACCGAGTTGACGACATACAACCCTACCATCTCTCATATCCCATCCATAATCTAAGATATATCCCCATCGTCCATCGTGGAAGATTTCAATACTACCAGTACCATTTGCCGCGTTTTCCCCATGTAACCTGACTCGTTTAGTTACCGCTAAAGCGATGTGAAAATACTATCAGAATTGTATTTAAAATATATTATAGTCTTATGTCACTATATTGTTTCATTTCTATATTCATACATAAAACCGTTCTCAAAAGTGATTTTCAAAATGGGAACGTAGCTCTTCGAAAGATTGCCAGTTAGCATGTCTAGCTGCATCTATGAGGAAAGCTATATAACCACGTTGTTTTATCTTATTTAAAAATGGTCTATGTTCTGTTTTCCTTCAGAAGTAAAAAAAATAATAGTTTGTTGCATAATACTGCGCAGACGGAAATAAACGGTCTTTATAGATACTGAAGGCACTTTGTTGTATAGTAATTTATTTAATTTAGATTACGTTTGTACCTGTTCTTTTACATTCTACTCCAGCATCTTTACACCTGTCGTCGCCTTTTTTTCCGTGAAACAGTTTTCTACACTTCGATCTCTTTTATTACATGTAAGTTCGTAAACCGGCCCAGGCGGATCATAACCTTTGAAAAACGTCGTATAATTAAGTTGCTCAACAGCATCCAGATAACCAAGTTCACGGCATACAACCCTAGCATCGATGAAATCCCAATCTTTATCACAAACTCTTCCCCACCCTCCATTAAGGAACACTTCTACACGACCAATACCATTTTCACTTGAAGGCCCCTTTAATCTGACAGGCGGGGTGGCTGTTAAAATATTTCATGAAAAACATTGTGAAAGTAAGAGCACAGTTATTAAAACACACATGGTTTGGAGACTAGATGGCAGTACAATACAACTCAGTATATATGTTATTGTTTACATGTCTATTGTATTTTGCCCAACTATTGGTTTGGCTTAGCTCCTCAACCGTGACTTGAAGAACATGTTAATTCAGACCTTACTATTGGTTTATTTGTTCAAAACACAATAGACACGTGACGAATAAGGAACATTTTTTGCATAAATGCTCCCCGACATAGTTAATAAGTTCTATTGTACTTTTATGTAGTCTCTAAACCATGTATATTCTATTAACTGTGCTAAGAGTTAGCTAATATCTTTTTGATAACGACCTGGGGTTGGTTTTTTAAGACTAATTTACTTTTTTAACTGTAGTTAAGGACAGAATTGGCCAATCACAGTCGTGTATTTGTGAATTAATTATAGAATTTAACCATACAAAGTGTAGATAAAGAGTTCTATTCTTTGAGCTATAATATAACTGGCCCCAGATGGCTTTTTAAATAACAAATTTTATTAATCCATCGTAATTATCGCTACTCTTATTTTAATAAATGAAAGTAGTCACCACACAAAAATTAACTTTTATGATCCAATTAACGTTTCGAGGAACGATTCAAAAGTCTTTACCACGATGATCGTTATGGACGAAGGCGTTGTTTGGAAGCTTGGCATATTAATGCGAGTCTTTGTGCCCTAAATAGGGATGATGTAAGCTATTTGCCAAAAGAATATTTACATCTGATTGATAGATTTTGAGAGTATATAATGAACTGAGTTTCAACATCAGATCACCCATGATAAAGACACTACACCGGAGTCTCGAAACGTTGGGTCGCGAAATGGATCTTTGTGTGGTGATAACTTTCATTTATTAAAATCAGAGTTGCGATTATTACGATGGATTATATACCTGGTTGCCTTGAACTCATTAGATTTTATTAAATTGCAACAACGTTTCGGAGTTTACTCCACTATCAGCTTACATTTACGCATTTAAATTTAATAGAATTTGTAATTAAGAAAGCTTCTGGTAGTTATTAAAAATATATTATATACGAAACTTCACTTCTGGTGAAAAGGAGCTCTGTTATTGGCTGAGAAGAATTTTCAGCGAGTAGAATTTTCAGCGGGCCATTACTTTCCCGTAATGGACCGGCACTCTCCCGTAATGGACCGGCGATACATTACGAGATGAAAAACAAAGAAACTCTGAAGGAAAAAGGCACAAGTAAATGCGCAAGAGAAAATTTAATTTTGAAATTAATATGACGTCTCTAGACAGTTTAGGTAAACTAAATAATTCAATATTTTGTTTTTGTTTTTATCAAATGCGTACCAGCTAGGCTACTAATAGGAATTCATGCATTTCTTGTACATGTTTGTTTAAAGTGCAAATACATGCATTATGCAATATAATAAACTTTTTATTATTACCTCGCTTGCTCGGTCTTTACCAAGAAATATCGGACCTCGATCTTTTTGTACAAATTAACCTCGCTCTACGAGCTCAGTCTGTACAAAAAGACCTCGCGTTTGGTTATTAAGCAGTTATTTTACATTTAAACGAGGCTTAACGAAAGTTCGTTCGAAGAACACATCGAAGAAGAGAATAAAAATAATTTTACTCACCACGATGGGCAAAAAAATAATTTTAGCATGGAAAAAAGAAGCAAGTAGGAACAGGAAACGACTAGTAAATTGATTTCTCAAAACAAACAGACAGGGTTTCCAGTCAGACTAGGAATATACCAATCTACAGTTCCACTTTTAATACTCATAATACAACCTATTAATTAAATCAACGATAATTAAATATTTTTTTATTATACTTACGACGAATCGTCACTTGAATTGATTTGCGTTCTGTAAGATTGTGGCTTTGGACTACACAGCTGTATGTTCCATTGGCATTTCTACCAACATTTCTTAGCAGCAATATTTTTCTTTCTTTATTTATCTCGGTAATCCGTGTGTTTTCTTTATACCACGACACGCTGGTTGCTGGGACTCCTCCTGCACCTAGACCTCTACATGTACATATGAAATCGTCACCTCTTTCACATGGGTAGGAGTGTAGCAAAAGATTAACACAGTTATTCCCGCTAAAAATATAACCAAAACAAGGTTTCAACCAGACGTTAACAAGACAGAAGAAATTTATAGTGGTACGAGTAAAATTGTGCAAACCTATATATCTATTCGGCAGGTATAATTACAAGTCTATATCTCATAAATGAATTTAAATTCTTTACGTCATGGGACAGTGGTTTTGCCTCATGTTGGTATGTATGTCTCAGTCAGTCTCAAAGGGCCAATATGCATGCATAGCTTGCCCTCCTTTGGTCTCTCTAGTAATCCTACTACCCGATCATGTTGCTCGCCAGAAATATATATGTTGTCAAGTGAAAATAATTATTTTTACATTAAAAAATTACAATGTTCTCTAAAATTTATGAATATAATTATGCAAAACGTTTTCTTTCCTGCTGAAAAGTCTAATTACCGTTACTGTCGTGCAAAATAACTCAAAGAGAACTAGATAGAGCTAGCGTGACAGAATATTGTAAGCCATTTTATAGCTATATCGTGTTGATAAAGTTCCGCCATTTTCTATCTTTTGGGCGTGTCTGGTGTTTGTAGCTATGGTAACTTTCACATTCATACAACTCGCCTAGCTAGTAAAATGGATTCAATATAGGTCTTAGTTTTATCCAAGGTAAAAGATTAGTTTGATTAGTGGACCTGCTTAATATTAATAAATTTATTTTTTAAAAAATTAATTTAGCTAGTGGAACCCCATAATAATAAATTTACCTGTCAAAGAACATTGTACTCCCACGTCTGTATAGTGCAAGCAAGAATTTTTTCCCCATCCTGGATGAGAGCATTTTGAAATATATCTTTCATCTCCGGTACAAGCGACCTGATTTAACCATATAGGTACATTATACCATCCAAATGGAACTTGGTGGTGATCTATTGCATGTGTAGACCTAATGGCATATGGGTAACCAAGCTGACGACATGCAACAGTACTATATCCATTCATGAAAACAGATTGTCCCCCAGGTTCCGTTGTAAAATACCTCGACACGACCGATGCCTTTTGCACTGGATGGCCCTCTTAATCTGAGAGGTGCTTTTATTCCTGTGGGATTAGTAATAATATATACTACGTTTACACGATGCCAGCATAATTTGAAAACGGTGCAAAAATTGCAGCGATTCGAAAATGTTCCGCTTACGGCTGCCGGTGCAACATTATAATTGTTTGTCATGTGGCCAATATCAAAATCCAATAAGATTTTATATACAATAAGATATTTTACATTACTGCCAGAAAACATGACACCGAAAAGAGCTAGTAGAAATAGAAAACCGAAGGACACCCTAGTCAGAGTAATTTTACATGGAGTGGATTAATTACTAATAAGTCATTTAGTCACTATCTTACCAATCTTCCAGGATAGGAAAGTTTTCCCGCTTTGCTGTATACACAGCTAGTTATGTTGTTAAAATTATATTAATGAAAAGAACTGTGCACAGGCATCCAAATTGGAAAATATCCATTTCTCTATTTAATCCGTCGTAAAAGTTAACGACACAAGCGTTTGCACGGTACTGGTTAGTGTTCCGTTTTCGTACTTCACCGATAAGTACTATATACGTTTTCATTTTGTGCCGCTCCCGTTTCAATTTTTGCCGGTATCGTGTAAACGCAAGACCGAGACGGCATAATGTAATAGCGGCATAATGTAATACCTGCTTAATGTAATACCGTTTCCAAATGAAAAGGGCATCGTGAAAACGGGGTCTTCGTGATAAGTTGGGCACTCAGCCATACACACCTCAAAATGTTCCGACTTGAGTGCGGGATGTGTATCTAGTTGTACCTTTAGACCTTTTCTCATTAATTATTGCAAATAAACACTCGCAGCTGGCAACTGCTGCTTGGAATTGTTAATAGGGAGCTTGGCTATCACCACGAGTGCGATAAATACTCGTCATTTGCAAAATTCGTCATTTGTGCGCTACCCCTCGGCTCTGTTTTCTTACGCCATCTGGCGAAACATCTTAGTCGATGAAATTATTGCATAATCTTGAAGTTTTCAGCGATGGCGTATGCTAGCAACGCCCAAGAATAACAAATCTCGTAGTTGTATAGCTATGTTCGTGGTCATGCCACTAAAGCTCTAATTCTGCATGTACTCTAATAGAAAAACAATAAACAAAACCACTACTAAATTCTCTTGGCCCTATAATCTAATAATAATTAGTCATAAAAAATAGAATAAGTCGACTTTTAAATTAATTTGAATTGTTTGATTAGATGATATTAGCAGTCAAGTTAAACCCCGATTAAACGGGTTATACGCATGCGTGTCAGGGTTTAGGAACTGAATTGAATTATGTGATTAAATTATATTAGCAGTCAAGATAACCCCAGATTAAACTGGTTATACGCATGCGTGTCAGGGTGTAGTAATTAGTCATGCATCTACGGAACTGTTTCTCAAACTGCTATTATCAGAGTTTTGTGCGGGCATATGGACTTCGGTTCGAGAATGTATGTATGTATGTATGTATGTAAAACCTTATTTAATGACGCTAGCCTTGTCAACAAAAGTTGGTTTCCACAAGGGGCGTCCATAACACAATAGAATATTTACAAAGAGATAATAATATATGTACATAGCTATTTACAAAAGAGAAATGTGGCATGGAGATCCAAATTAGAGCCTTGTGCGACCCACATGTAATTTGTAACGTTTTCGACACACCGCTAAATATGCTGTTTGTCAGTTTTTAATATGATCATTTTAAATGTCGGGTTAAATTTCTAAGCAAACAAGGATTCTCAATGTCTAATATCGCTTCAACTCTTATAACCATGCGATGATAATCGTTGAGATGAAATGATTTCTTTGAATGTAAGAAAAAGTGCCTCGTTTTGAACCCCTATACCCACGTCGATGAAGATGTTTACCACGCAGCAGATACAATTTTGTAGTTCTTGAGAAATTGCAGGCGACGAATCTTGTTTCATATTCTCATTATATTTATATATTGTATGTATAGATATCGAAAAAATCCCTTTTGCGTAATTGTGGAATATCTTAATTATAGACATAAACATCTTACCTTTACATCGCTCTGGGACAAAGTACAACGCGCATAATACGCCTGTGATAAAGACGAATGATTGCATCATTCAAATAACGAACTCAACTCTAACATGGCATGTGTTGATGATATTTTACTGCTTAATATTTGCAGACATGCAGATTTCGATATCTTCGACAAAAATATTGATCACCCGTGCAACCGCTCATTGTTTACCTCAGCGGGGTGTGCGAGGCTTGAGACCGCATTGATATATGCTTTACCCCATAGGATTAAACTTTTATAGCGATCATTACACTCTAATACAAGTAATTATAATAAACACCGCGTCGCTCAGTGCGGATGCCCTTCAAGTATATATAGTGTCACACATAAACTGAAATTTGTAAGTTCGTATATCAAAAGCAAAGAAATGTTATCACAGACTGATACGAAACAAAGCAGAAAGGTCGTGTCCACGAACCGCAATCAAAAGACTGCTTCTTTTTGGTTCGTTTCATTTTTCGGCGATACATACCTAAACCTTATGTTATCTTACACAATCTTAAAGCTTAATTGGTTCTTAATCTTTAACCTGCCGAATGAAGTAAACTCCGAAACCATTTATCTAAAACTGTCTGCACGTTAGTGAAACGTTGCATAGCTATTTATTTCAAGTCAATAAAGTTCTTTATAGTTTATAACTATATAAGAACCGAATGATATTTTAGCCACGTTTTGCTTCGATGGAGTTGAAGTGGAAATCATAATAGAAGTTTGAACCCGTTAAGAAATTCTACAACCTGTTGCCTGAAGTTAAAATTGTGGCAAAAATGTTCGAAATTGTGATGTTCAGTTATATTGAAACAAGGTGAAAAACAATATCGAAACAAGACGCCAATTCTGGCGGTTACTGCGTCGCGCGCCAATCGTTGCATGCAACTGTGCCCCATTTCCTGTCAATATTTATTCCTTTAGAAAAATGTTTCTTTCTTAGGGTTTCTAATAAATAGAGCACTTCGTACAGAATATAAGGGTAAAACTGCATTATTAGGGCTAGGCATATGTAGCTAACGATATACGTGAATAAGGCTGAGTTTGGAATCATGTACTCTGGGAATCAGTTTGTACTGAAATTCAATAGGATCGGTCTGGCCGTTTTTACCCTTGAAAGGAAGGTGCGGTTTGATTGAAAAATGGCATAAAATGGCATACAAGGCTTTCATAGCATACAAGGCTTTCATGGCATACAAGGCTTTCATGATTCATGTGATCGTTGTCTGTAAACCCGTTTTAGTGTAGGTTTACCATGATCAGTGTGTGCTAGTGTATGCAGAGTGAGCATATCAAACAAGACAAGAATCCAGCATTATGATTACCTGCACGTATTTTCTCGAACGACAGACGTCTAGATTTCCTGCGCTATCGGCCATTCACAGCGACTCGTGTACATGTTATTTTATATGACGTGTATCGTGCATGCAGTTTCCTGCTTTTGGTTCGCACGACCCGAGTTCGAATCCCGGCGACAACAAACTTTTTCAATTTTTTGTTTTAGTAAAATATTTCTTTTGTGGGGGTTACTAGGCTAATATTACTATTTGAAGTGTGTTTAGCAAGAAAATATTTCAATACGAAATCAAACGAGTTCAAAATACGAGTATCTTAGTTGGCCTGCACGGCCAGGAAGACCGGGTCGAAAACGTAAAAAACACAAAAAAAAACAAACACCGACGGCAATTTAAGACTGCGTTCGCGCAGTGCGCGAATTGTTTACATGAAATTCAGATGAGCGCCATGCAAAGCACGACCTCTATATTGTGGTTGTCTTAATGAAGCATTATAGTCTTGACTGTATAAAGATGCATTGAACTGCATCCGTTCTACGTTCACTGATAACTTCATAATTATTTTGCAAAATCCACGAAATTCTATGATTATGGATGCTTGTAGATTTTTCTGTTGCTTTACCTTTGCAATTTTATGACACTAATAATAATAAAATAATCGTACAGTTAAGGATTTAATAGTATACTCGTGATGTTTGAAAATTTTGCCAAATTCGATGCAGTTAATTACAGTTTATTATTACTCGCAAGATTAGAATGCATTCTAACCTACAAAGAAACAAGATTTTATGTTTTAGACATTGTACATTGTTTACCACTTTACAAAGCTCAAATTATATAAGCCGATCTGTGTCGTCCCCTACACCTACTAGTGATTCACTGTTTTCGCCATTCATCTTTGCCAGATTTATCTCTTCTCGGACTCGATCAGTTCTTTGTTTTTTTAAAGAACGACGATAGCAATAGAAGACGAAACAAGGGACAAAAATTCCAGCGACAATTCCTGGAACCAATATTGCAACAACCACAATTTTCCATTCAATTCCATTTTTTGTTGATTTGATGCCATGAGTACTTTCTGAAAATTGAGAGGCCATGAATAGATATTAGATCGCAAATTTTCAAATCGAGACTTTAAAACGAAACTGTTTACTTCAGTTAACATCTTACCAATCTCGGAGCTCTTTATTTTCGAGACACTTGTTGGTTGCACTGGAATTCAAAAAAGAAAACCGGTTTATAATAATTGATAATCATTGTATCAGTAAAATGAATATTTTCTTACGAGCGATATTTCGGCCAAAGCTCTTGGAGCTTCCTCCAAATTGATCGGCTGCAATAGACTGGTGTGAAAAGGTTGAACGTTTTTCCAAAACTGTTCTGATAAACGTCGTATGTGAACTGTGGACAAAAGTTTCGTAATTACTGCTCCAAAGATGTCTCGTTGGTACAAATCTACTACGCGACGCAGTAAAACTAGATTTCAAAACTCTTGTTGGGTAGATCTTGTGAGAGGTAACATCTTCAGTTTGGAATTCGATTTTTCCAGATGACGCACTATTTTCAGTCGATGAAGTTGGAGTATATTTCATAATTGTTGTATCATATCGCTTAGAAGGACTTATGACAACAACTTTAGTAGTCGCGCTCTGGATTGTCGTGTAAGGTGGTGATGTTGTTAAAACCTTGTCTGGATAAAAAAGTATTGTTAAAAAATGCTCTCGGTTACCTTCGTGCAATTTATGTTACGTACCAAGTACCAGAACTTCGATTGATTTTTCATCTTTTAAACGGTTGCTTAGGGCTACACATTTATATATTCCTCCGTCAGTTGGAACAACATTTTGCAGGACTAGTTTTTGTTCCTCTTTTCCTGTCACACCAATCTGTATGTTTCCTTTGTACCATTTCACACTGGCAGAAGGAATCCCTCCTTCACCTCTGCACAGACATGTGACCTTATCACCTTGATGCACCGCGATTTGACTTGGACAGTCTATTCTCACATTTGGTTTCTCTGAAATGTAATAAAATACAAGTTTTATTCAATGGATTCATCACATATATGCACGAAACATGAAACGCATAAAATAGTATTTTTTCAATTGGAAACCTGATGCCGTTGTGTGTTATTTCTTCGTCGAAATCTTTACCTGTTGTAGCACATTGAACTCCGGCGTCTTCGGAATGTGCGCAATTACTATTTCCCCACCCAGCATTTGAACATTGAGTTAAATTTTCCTCTTCTCCCGTACAATCAACCTCAGTGAGCCATATTGGTCCCGAGCCAGAAATAACTTCATTTCCTTGTAAGGACTTAAAAGCATCAGGATAACCAAGTTGACGACACACAACCCGAGCATCCTTTATACCCCATCCATCATCACAGATTGTTCCCCATTGTCCATTGTAGAGCACTTCAATACGCCCAGTACCGTTGGCACTTGACGGCCCTTGTATTCTGAGAGACACGGTTATTGCTGTGAAAACGTTAATGTGAATGTTTACAAACTTTATGTATTCAGTCATAAATAATAATTATAGTTACTCTACCTGTTGAAGAGCATTCAACTCCTGCATTTTCGTGAGACCCGCAATCCGTGCTGCCCCATCCGATGTGAGAGCAATCTGCAATGTTTTGTTCTTTTCCAGTACAATCTACTTCATCTAGCCACATCTTTCCAGAACCAGATGGAACCTGGTTCTCATGAAGAGCACGAATAGCATCTTCATAACCAAGCTGATGGCATACAACCCTAGCATCTTTTGTGTCCCATTCATCATCACAGATTGTTCCCCAGGTACCATTGTAGTACACTTCAACACGACCAGTACCGTTCTCACTGAATGGCCCTTTTAACCTTAACGAGGCGGTTATCGCTGCAAAAAGGGGAAAAGCTTTGTAGTTAAACTACATACCTTTTTCAAATTCGCATGTTGCCCCCACCCCCCAAAAGTTTTTCTTTCAATTTCCCGCGAGTTCTGAGGCCTTGCACCGAAATTGAATTTACCTCTTCTCGTACATTCAACCCCAGCATCTTCATAATCTTGGCAACGGCTATTTCCCCACCCGACATAAGAACAGTTTGCCAAACTACGTTCTATTCCTGTACAATCGACATCCTCTAGCCATATGTGTCTATTATCGAAATGAACCTCGCCTTGTGGCAGAACTCTAACAGCATCCATATAGCCAAGTTGACGACATACGACCCTAGCGTCTCGCAAATCCCATCCATTTTCACAAATTGTTCCCCAGGCTCCATTGTTGAGTAATTCCACTCGACCAATACCATTTTCGCTCGATGGTCCCCGTAACCTGATTGGTACAGTAATAACTAAAAAAATTAAAAGAAATTTAGTGAAGATGGGGAAATACGTTACCCCCGGGATAACAATGGATCTATCAGGGGGAAAGCCTAAATTAAGTTTAACATAGAATTGCAACAGTTACAAGACTAAACAGTTACAAGACTAAAAAATGTCACTGGTAAATAACATGTTCAAAATCAACTTGCCACGAACCATTGATTGCCAAAGAAAACAAAACTTATTCATATGTGACTGCACCTGATGAAGAACATTCTACTCCAGCGTCTTCGTAGTGTGAGCAATAATTATGCCCCCAACCTCCACGTTGACAGTTGTCCAAACTTTTTTCTCTTCCTGTACACACGACGTTATCCAACCATATCGGTCCGGAACCAGGTGATACCTGGCTTCTTGCTAGAGTTCTGGCGGCGTCTGGGTAACCCAGTTGACGACATACAACCCTGGCATTTTTTGTGTTCCATGTATCATCGCAAATTGTCCCCCATTCGCCATTAAAAAACACTTCAACACGACCTGTACCATCCTCACTCAATGGTCCTTTTAGCCTCACCGGTGGAGTTTTCACTGCATGAAAATGCAAATTGTAAAATCAAAAATTAATACTAAATGTTTTCCTTCAACTCGAAAAGTTTGACTCTTGCAAGCCTACACCTTACAACTGCGATTGTCGCTGTGATTGGTGAATTGGGATTACACATGACTAAGTTGAAACTAAAATGTTAAATTATCTACTTTTATCTTTAAAATCTGCACTGAAAATCCTGCAAAACTAAGTTTGCTCTAAGTTGGGAACTAAAATATACAGAAACTGTATAGCCCTGTAAAGATATTTGCCAATGAAATATGTATGTGTAGTCAATGATAAATGGTATGAAAACATGGTATGTGTAGTCAATGATAAATGTTTATGAAAACATGGTATGTGCAGTCAATGATAAATTGACGTTGAAAAGTATTTATGTAACAAAAAGGTATGCCTGAAAAGCGAACATTCTAACTTTGAACACATTGATTTTTAAATGGAATTTCTATATGCAGCTACTTTATCAGGAATCGCACCAGTTTTGCAAATCCCTGCGCATTTTCTCTGTCAAGATATCAAACTCCCACCTTCATTGGTACATTCTACTCCGGCATCGTCAGAATGCTGACAGTCAATACTCTTTCCCCATCCGGTATACGAACAGTTGGTCAAACTCGATTCTCTTCCGGTACAACCCACTTCATCCAGCCATATCTGGCCATCACCGGAAGGAACCATATACCCACGAAGAGATCTAACAGCATCTAGGTAACCAAGTTGACGACATACAACCTTGGCATCATTTAAATCCCAGCCATCATCACAGATTGTCCCCCATTCTCCATTGTGCAATATTTCAACACGGCCGATTCCACTTTCACTCAATGGTCCTTTCAACCTGACTGACGCAATTTCACCTGCCAAAAAGTCATGTTAGAGTGTGTCAATTTGGTGGAAGGATGTTTCAATTATACCACAATGATTCCCACATGAAAAAGTTCCTACGTATACCCTTCATTGCAAAGGTATTCCCGGAATATTACGAGCCAATAGGTTTCTCATTTCTTTTAAAATACTTTACCTGTTGTAGTACATTCTACTCCAGCGTCTTCGGAATGCCTACATTTATTGTCTCCCCATTTCCCATGAGAGCAACCAGTTATATTTTGTTCAGAGCCGGTACAAGCGACGTCAGATAACCATATACGACCAGAACCGGACGAAACCTGGTATCCACGAAGAGAACTAACAGCGTCAACATAACCAAGCTGCCGACATACAACCCTAGCATCTCTTATATCCCAATGATTATCACAGATTGTCCCCCATTGTCCATTGTGGAAAATTTCCACGCGACCGGTGCCACTGTCTTTAAATGGACCTCGTAGTCTCAGGTACCCACTGAAAACTGTGAATTGAGAGTATGTAAAAACCTTGCATGATCATGAGTTTGTGAAATCATTAGAAGATTGAAGAAGTTTTTAAGCATTGAAGTGTTTCTTCAAAAATTATCTTACCATAAACAACAACTTCGATTGATTTTTCATCTCTTAATTGGTCACTTTGTGCTACACATTTATATGATCCGCTGTCAGATACATCAAGATTGACGAGAACTAGTGTTTCCTGTTCTATTCCAGTTTCACCAACCTGTGTTTGGTTTTTATACCACGTTACACTGGCAGCTGGGATTCCTCCTTCACCTCGACATACGCACGTGATGCTATCACCTTGATGTACCGTGATGAGGTTAGAACAATTCACTGTCACCGATGGTTTCTCTGAAAAGCAACGAATGCATACATACAGTCTGTTCACAAATTTTCATGTCCATTGCAAAGAAATGGAATCAACGTTATATTTGTATTAGATTTACCTGCTCTTTTACATTCTACTCCAGCGTCTTCGGAATGAGAACATTTACTAGTCCCCCATTCCGGATGAGAACAACTTGTTATATTTTCCTCTTCTCCTGTACAAGAGACATCACTCAACCATATGCGACCAGAAGCGAAAGGGACCTTGAGTCCTGGGAGTGCTCTAATAGCATCCAAATAACCAAGCTGACGACATGCAACCCTAGCATCGTTTATATCCCATTTATCATCACAGATTGAGCCCCATTCTCCGTCGTGGAAAACCTCAACTCGTCCCGTACCATTTGCCCTCAATGGCCCCTGTAACCTGAGCCTTGCTGCCACAGCTGCAGAAATGTACGTGTATGAGCCAATGGGATCAATGATGGAATGGTTTGTTAATTAAATATATTGATATGTATGGCAGTAGATAATGGTATTACAATTTTTGAATATCTATGCCGACTTTTACATTTGAAACACAAAGGACGGAAAGAATGCAATTAAGTCTTAAGGGAATGAAATTTTGCCACAAAGGAAGAAAATATCCTCCCGTTTTAGTCAATTAATAGGCCAATTCAAAAATTCTTAAACAATTCCCATCCGAAAGAAAATCTGGAAACGCTATCGTTCATAGCCATGCATGGCAAGAACAAGAAAGAACAATGAGAACAATAAGAACAAGGAAGAGTTAGGTCAATCTGAGGGTGATGATTCGAATTACGAATGAGAAAGAGAATGAATAAAAGTAATAAGAGGATCCTGAATCAGTAACAATAACGTTACCTGTTGAAGTGCATTCTACTCCAGCGCTTTCGGAGTCCTTGCAGTTGTGCTCTCCCCATCCACGATGTTGACAATTTGTTATCTTTTGTTCTTTTCCTGTGCAAACGACGTCATCCAGCCAGATTGGTCGTGAACCCGAAGGTACCTGGTGCCCGTGAAGAACAGTGACAGCGTATAAATAACCAAGTTGACGACATACAACCCTGGCATCTTTAATGTCCCAATCGTCATCACAGATTCTTCCCCACTTTCCGTCATGAAATATCTCAACGCGGCCAGTGCCATTTTTACTTAATGGACCTTGTAACCTGATGGACACATTATTGGCTGCAAAAACAAGTCATAGGTAAACAAATTTTTTGGCCTTCCGCAATTATAAGGTAATTCTCTTTACTGCATGAACGTTTGGTGGGTAACACTCCTTAATGAAAACAAACGCTTATGCCTTTGTTTACATTTTGAATCGTATATTTCCTAAAATATCAAGAACGTTCAGAATATTTGACACGCTTTTAGGAGCATAATATATGGTTTTACATGAAGTATTAAAAATTTAGGCATTCTGTTTGGCTTAGCCTATAAAATGTAAACAAATGGGTCGATTAGTCAAAAACGAAATCACTTCTTGCTGTTCAGAGATATAGGATACATGCGAACTTTGGGCAATTTTGAAACAAGTAGACTACTCATTGTTATGAGCAGAAGCGATGCGCAAAAGCGACTGTAACCCCCGTTTAAGTGAGGAGTTACAGTAGCAATGAATGTCGAAGTGAATGTCCTTTTTTGGCAATGCCTATGCTATAGGGTCAACCGCTATGATCATTCTTTGTACACGTGACGTTCATGTTACTTGCCATGGCCACTGTTACTTACCAATATATAATTAAAGAAAAACTGATATTGAAGTTCGATTACAAATCAATAAGAAGAGTTCACTGCAGCATAATTCACAGAATGTAAATTCCATGCAGTATATATATATTTGAGTTGTCTCTTTATTAAAAAATATGATATTGTCAAATTCGCTTGCACGGGATAACGATTTGATGATATCATTGAATTTGAAATCTACTTTATTTGCATGCCAAGTATTCTGCATAGAAATTCGCGACCGATTTCCCTATAATTCACAACAGTTCAAAGAGATCACAGAGTGGAATTTAACAAACAAAAAAAACAGTATAAAAATAGCGAACTACAGTTCGCTCTTTAAAAACAACTTTTTACGAAACTATATGCCCATTCAACGCGTGGACCTTTTTTCCCTGAAGTAGATATATCTAGCCGAGCAGTAGAAGGTTCAAATTCGTTCATTAAATATGATGAAAATACTCAAACGAGTCGATTTCTCATCATGGAAATCAACATGTGATCCTGGGTATCTGTCAAAGTTCATTATAATGGTGCTGCATGCTATAAATTTAGATATATCCATGAGGATAGGCCTACAAAATTATCCACTGTCTTACGCCAAGGGGCCATATAAACAAACTCCTATGACTATAATGCATCTTAAAAGTCTTCAAAATTATCATCTCACCTTCACATCGGTACTGCAAGGAATTTAGAGCGAAAATAACGGCAGCAGTGGCGATTGACCATGACATTATTGAATGGTAATCCGTCGAGTAAACACGCTGTGTGATATTTGGACAATTTTGTATACACAATGGATATTAGCCTCCGCATCGTAGCTCCTCCTCTTATAGACGTCGAACGAGGCATAATCTCAAGAGTTGTTCTCCAGATGCTTCTTTGCCTCGCTAAAAATATTTGTTGTGCGATTTGCTGACAAAGCGGATTATCGTCACTGGGTCGTAATTTTGCATTTTTACCGAAAATTAACGTTATTTGAAAAATTTATACTAGGGTGATTTTTCCTCGAGATGCGAACTGTGGCGACATTATTTGAAAATGGACTGTTGTCAGATAAATTCCATATAAACAGTTTCATACGTAAGCGCTGCATCATAAGTTTTTAATTCAGAGTTACGTAAGCGCCTGCGCAGGATTTGACAGCGGATGATGTGAAGCTGTAGCGTCGAGCATCAGGCAACAAACATAAAAGACTGGGCTTTTGAAGGGGGTATTAGTGATGAAAATTTAACGTTTAATTTGAATTTATCGGGAAATTGAAAGAAAAGGAAGGAATCGAAATTGTGTAGAATTTGCCACTTGCACTTGTCCAACTACTGCGGAAATCGAAAGCGATCAATTTCCGCCATCCATCAAAACCTCGTGCATGTATGACTCTTTCACTTTTAGCTAAGTTCATTTCGGGAGAAAATGTAAAATAAAATCACGTGCTGCATAACTGAATAGCTAGTAACTTATCAGTAAAATAATGAGAAACATCTGCGCTGCCTCCTTGCAATTTTTTTAAAACATTTTGGTTCCGGAATTGGAAAATTAGCAACATAAACAAGCTATCGTGTATTAAATCTTTTTCACTTGAAAAGGATACTCGTGGACGCATGGTTTAACGGAATTATTTAATCATAGAAATAAGTATTACCTCCTTACGGAAGAAACGAAATATACTGATATTTTGTGGCTAGGCAGTCTAATGGTGAAATTAAGAGACCATGAGCTGCAACGTGAAAGGTCTTATGCCAATAAAACATGCAATACAGCAGTCACCACAACATTTTCACCGACCCGACGAGTATTAAAAAACACATCATTGAAATGCAGTGGAAGTTCCATGGTGACTAATTTAAAATATTACATTTTGATTTATTCTTCCTATAACGACCTTAATAACAACGCTATTGGCCATGGATTTCTAAAGAATATTTTTCAGTAAAAATCTACCAATGCGTTTACGATTTTGAGCAGTATGTAATAATTAAGTCTGAATCCGACACTGTTGAAATGTGCCTAATATCCTTTAAAATAGCATGCTACCAATGAAATTTCGAACTGACTTTGTTAAGCATTTTGCACAATTCAAAGTAAAATGTTGTAAAATGTTCAAACTCAATATCAAAGTATACATTCCGATTATTCAGAGAATCAATACGTATTTAAAAGATGCCTTATTAACACTGAATAATATATGTATTATAATGGTATAATTTCAATGCTAATTTTCCATATATCGATTTGCAGATATTTTTGCCAATCCTTAAAGTTCATTTTACGTTTATTTTATAAAATCAGCGAAGTAAGATCTCAAAACATTGTTACATTTATCTTCCTAATTGTATTATAATCAATATATCCACATGCAATCCAACAATCAATTGATCAACAATTCATAAGCAAAATCGTTATACCATCAAAATTACACGAAATTATTATATAAAAAAGCGAAGATGCACTAGTCTCGTAAGGTTAAAACCAACAGTCACAATAAAATATTTTGTGAAGTCGTTGAAGATCTTGTAATATTTCGATCCGCGGTTTTTGGCGGGAGTTAAGCTATAATTATATAAAAATTAAGATTTAGAAATTAGTTGGAAAACATAAATAACAGAGGCCGGTTGTATAAAACTATTTAATTGCATGCACTTTGCATAGTATAATATTTGCCTGACTGATATTAAACAAAGTTTGTCGAGAACATTCTATTCAGCTAGGATGCTGTGGCATTGGTACACTATTTGATTGGGCAAAAATGTTTTATTAACGGCGGGCATGAATCTACATACAAGACAAGGTTTTACTTCGATTTTTACAAATAAGTTTTTACAGGCAGAAGAAAAAATTGGTCGGTCTGACTTCGTCACTACGATCTCTTATTATATTACTTTAATAATTTTCTCCACAGCTTTACCTGTGGTAAGACATTCTACTCCAGCATCGTCAGAATGCCAACAATTTTCATTTCCCAATTCACGTCGAGCGCAACTCGTTATATTTGTTTCCTTCCCAGTGCAAGCAACCTGATCCAACCATATATGTCCAGTACCACGAGTAACTTCGTCCACACGAAGAGATCTGACAGCATCTGGATATCCAAGTTGACGACAAACAACCCTGGCATCTTTTACATCCCATGTATCATCACAAATTGTGCCCCATTGTCCATGGTAGAATACTTCGACACGACCTGTACCATTCTCACTCAGGGGTCCTTGTAACCTCAGGGATCCATGTTGCGGAGCAGCAACTAAAATAATCAAAGATTTGATGATGCGCCTCAAACATTTAGTAACATTTTCAAAAGCGATCGGCTAGTAGCAAAGGAAAATGAAACATGTTTTCCTTTATCAAATCTAGATGCCGCATGGAAATGTTATGAGAAGATTGAGATCTACCGCTATCACTTTGAGCGTGAGTGAGATTTTTGAACGCCAAAATGAATCTTTTTTCTACTCCCATGAAATCCTCCTCACATTATTTTTAATTCAAATTTTCACTTTATTATCGGTAATGATAAATTGCAGGAAATGAATTAAAATTTAACCCGTACATTATCAGAATTTAATCAAGAAATTTATGTCTTTTGTCATGATTACCTTTCAGGATCAATTAGCATTTTTAGTACACGTTACCTGAAATACATTCCACCCCAGCAAGACTCGGGCAATGTCCATCTCCGCTACCCCACTCATAATGAGAACAGTCTGTTAAGTTTTGTTCTCTTCCTGTACACGCAACTCCATCTAACCAAATAGGTCCGGAACTTGCAGGCTCCCCTTGAAGATATCTGACAGCATCTGAATAACCAAGTTGACGACATACCACTCTAGCACTATTTATATTCCAACGAAAATCGCAGATTGTTCCCCATTTTCCAGCGTAGAGTACTTCGACACGACCAATACCATTTGCACTCAATGGACCTCGTAACCTCAGTGGAACAGGCTTACCTATAAGAACTGGGAAGAAACTATATTCCTAAGGGAATTAATGGTCATCAACTAGCAGTGGAGTAAAAATCTTTCAAAGATTCTTGGAGAATTTGGCCTTTCGTAGCCTTACCTGTTTTACTACATTCCACCCCAACGTCGCTGAAGTGCCCGCAGGCACAATGTTTCCATTTTTTATGAGAACAACTTGTTATGTTCTGTTCGTCTCCGTCACATCTGACAAAAGCCAACCAAATACGCCCAACGCCAGAAGGAAACTGCCCAAAATACAGTGCTCTAACAGCATCTGGATAACCAAGTTGACGACATACAACCTTGGCTTCCTTTATACCCCATCCACTACCGCAGATCGTTCCCCATTCTTCATAGAGGGATACTTCAACGCGACCGATTCCATTTTCACTTAATGGCCCTTGTAACCTCACTGGCCCGTACATGACTGCAAAAAATATTTTAGTGCATAGCAGTTAGTTCATTAAGCTCAGGATGGCAGTATCTCAATATTCTGTCAGCGGCAATTTTACGAAGTCATATAGAACGAGTCATTACGAGTAGGGATCAAATCTTTTTGGATTGAGAATTACCGAATCTGCAACGGTTAATTAATTTTCGTACATACAAATTGCGCTGCCTCGTACCGCTTTAGTATTTAGGCTTCTTACAAGGTCTCTTTAGCAGCCCAATAGATTATTAGGCTTAAATGAAGTACCCAATTGAACCTGAAGCGCGAGGCAGAAAATTGCGCATACCTCAGCTGAGAACACCGAGTTAAAAAAGTAAAATCTCTGAGGAGGAAATGACTAATGAGACGACCGATGGTAGCTGCAAATACTTAAAACACAAAACGATTCTCTTCTATCGGATACGGCAATGTTTGTAAATGCATGTGTAGAATTATATGTGATCATGCAGGTACGGACTAGCTGTCAGTTGTTTTCAAACCCTTTTGTAAATTCGCCATTTCCACTATGGGGGAAATTAAAGTCCCACAATGCGTTTACATCATGCAAGGCGATTAAGTTTGAACGAATTATGACAAACGTGTGAGAGGCTGCAACGTGTGGTGGGTAGAAGCGCGTTTCCTGATACCCAGACACCTTTCTTGGCATGTTCATGTGTTTTTCGATAGAGTGCTATACGCTTGTTCACGCAATGCGTGTGCAGAAAAAAGCATGTGTACAGAAAAATTCCAGGCATTCAGATAAAACTACCCTTACATACTTGACTCTGGCAAGTCGGTTGCACTAACGGTAGACATTTTGTTTTATTCGCTATTTTAGTTAGAAAGATCATGCCGATATGCACCATTGTGGATAGCGAGTTATCATATTTCACCGGGCGAATGCATAAGCTTTTGAGTTTTTACTAAATGTTATTTTATTTGCAAGTTCAGCCTTGGTATGCGGTTTACGGATACCATCATTTGATAACGGAAAAACATGGTGACGTTTTGAGAATATACTGTGATTTAGCTTTCGTGTTAACACCATGCTGATATAATGTATTGCCGGACTGCCTTTAAAAAAGTTATGTAAGCCAAATTCAAACCCGCATCTTTTTTCAAATAATCACACAAGTGTTACCTCACCGGTAAATAGTTCGCGTTTAATTATATAATGCTGTTTCGCGTAATTTTCTACTGTTATTGTAGAAACAAAAAGCTAAGGTGGCACAGATTTATTTCATGCCGTTTTAGAAGGAAGGCAGTTAAAGCTCATGCAGAGAGACAAATTTGCGCAAGACTTACCATTGCTGGCTTCGCACTGACGCGATATCAGGATCAGACCAACCAATATGTAATTGAATGCCATCTTGTTAAAGTTCTCTCCACACCGCCAATATGCAGAAAGTGCACAATGAAAATAACACTTGTTTACCTCTGTGTTTGGTCACAGTCGAAGTCGAATCACGATTGTAAATTATCCAGATTTGGAAAATATACAGGCCAGGTACGAAACAGCTTTTCAACCTTAATCCCTTTGATGCAAGCGCATTTCCGCAGTGCTAATTAAAACCATGCATTTGTGTGCATGGAAGTCGAAAAATAGACCTTCGAAAGCTAAATTTTGCATGAATTTGACTTATTGTAGTAAATTTGACTTTGGCGTGGAAATAATGCAAAATAAGGCATTAAAACGAATACGAACAGCAAAATCATCTAGAACCAGAGTAGTTGAGCGTCCAAGTTTCGAATCACAGATTTTGAAACACGCATACATCAAATTGCATAAAACATTGACAGATTGCTGAACGTACATTTTTACCAACTTATGCGGTATCGATTTGAAATGAGTTTTTGAGTATTAGTCTCAGCGCGTAAGTTTAAAAAGTACTTCAAAGGCAATTCAAAATAAGTAACTTTGGACAAAAAAAACTGTGGATCAACCTAACGTGCCCCTATGTTTGCAAATTAAATGAAAACTTATATTTACTACATTCACTGATTTGAATCAGATTTTAATCCGAACATACGTTGATTATAACAGAAAACTAAGTGTAAATAATTAAGCAGCAAATATATATATATATTATTTGGCCCAAAAGATTATAAGTTCCGTGCCGTCGAATATAATGTTCAATCAACTATAAGTATCAGTCCTTTTTAAATTCACTACAATGAACAGAATAATTGTTCAAATTAAATGGACTTATTAAATTCCAAAAGTATCAAGCTAACCCATAAGTTAAAATCACCAGGCACCAACAAAGGATCAATCTGCATGGGAAGTCTTCCAAGATTTCGCAATATTTTGATCCATCCTAAGATGCTAATTAAAAAAAAGAGATGTAATGTTGTAAAATGTGAAACAATATGACCTGCATTAGTAATATACAAATTTGGTCTATCGCAAGGTGACAATAGCTATTTTTGTACCCGTTTTTTTGCTTGTACTGACAGTACATACAGATACGGTGAAATTCGCCAGGTTTCTGTATTTTGCCAGACACATTTTACCTTTTTCAGACACAGATTGTCTCTGAAAGAGCCAGAACAATATAAAGAAATAATATTTATTGAAATGTGAATGTTTTTCAATATATATTATCAACGTATTATGGCTCTTTTAAAAACAATTTGTTGGCAGTAAACTTCGTATTGCAAATTTTAAGTAAGATAAATCAGCCAATATCATTACCGGTGACAGTGAGAAGATGCAACGACATTTCCTCCTTGCTTGTAGGTTCCAGTTTAACAACTGGTTGTCCATTGATGTGAAGCGCCTCTCCCGTTTCAGCATCGACTGCACTGAGGGAAAACGTGTTTTTTCCCTTGACTACTTCGCTTTTCTGCATTGACAGCTCACCGTGTGCGGATAGATTTTTGTGAGTTTTCTGCCACATGCAACCTTTTCTCGCATATCAAACGTGTTTGATACTATTTAAATCGTCTTTTCAAGCTCTATCGTTTGGTGGTATTCCGTACGACAACAGTGAGTTATCTAGGTATCTATGTACGACAACAGTGAGTCAGTGGCGGGTCGCGCGGGCCGGCGCGGCTCGAAGCCAGTTTTTTTGCCCTACAGGCAATATGACGGAAATAACCTTGCAGGGGTTCGCAGACGCAGGTAAATTCCATATATAGAACGCATACCATGAATGGTTTTCGCCAGAATGAATGACAAAAATCGAGATTTCGCCTCAAAATACGTGCCCAGACTCCGAGGCGTACGCGGCCAATCTCCAGATTAGTGTGCTGGCTCCAGGGGTGGCGCCAGAGGGGGGGCAGGGAGGGCTACAGCCCCTCCGTCGGGGAACTCTAGCCCCCCTGTCGGGGAAATTTTTACAATTCGTCGGGGAATGAATGACAAATATAATTTGAATTTCGAAAATAAAAAGGTATAAACGGCTAAACCTATGTTTGTTTCGACAATTGGATGAAATGTTGACAGGTTTATATGTATTATTAAATCAAGCTTTGGGCCATCTGGCTGCCGTATTTTTCCGCGTTTTGGCATAGGGTCAAGAAACTAACGGGAGATCAAATTGCACCGCGAGCATGCAGTGACAGCATTCTATTACAGTATGTCAAAGGCCATGCTATATAGACCTGTATACAGGTTTGTAAAGTTCTAAAAAATATAGCGCCATGGCGAACAACTTGTGACTTGTAAGATATGTCAAAGGCCAATCGCTTTAACGTGCGCTGTACTCTTTGTAACGAAGTGTTTCAAAACGATTATATTGCGAGGCATACAAAGTCGAAACACAAAAACTTACACAATTCTGGTCGCAATGCGCCTACAGCAGTTGTTATTGAAGACGCGCAGAGACGCCAGAGGACGATGGATTCATTTATTAGTTCCTGCAGCCCCAGAGTTAGTATGAAACTCATACTAACTGTCCTGACGAAGGCACTCAGGTCGAAACGTCGAGAAGTGTTTTGTCTATTTTAGGCAGTTGTTATACCACATTTGATGCCAAATTTTTTAATATTCAATATAAATTTTTCATCAAAAACGTGCATGGACAATTTTACGTTTTGATAGCAACTAGGAGTCTAGCTTCAAGCCCCCCTGTCGGGGACCTTAGCCCCAGTGTCGGGGAATTCTTGGCGCCACCCCTGGCTGGCTCGCTGCGCTCGCCAGCAACGAATACGCACAGCAAAATCATCTGGAGCCAGAGGAGTGGAGCATCCAAGTTTCGAATCAAAGATTTTGAAACTCGCATGCATCAAATTGCATAAAATATTGACAGATTGCTGAATATATATTTTTACCAACCTGTGCGGTATCGATTTAAATGAGTTTTTGAGTATTAGTCTCAGCGCGTAAGTTTAAAAAAGTACTTTAGAAGCAATTCAAAACATGTAAGTTTGGACAAAAAAAACTGTGGATGTACCTAAACAACTATGGAGTAGTGTCCCTATGTTTACGATTGCGCATTTAATGCAACATTTGATGCGTCAACTATAAAATTGAATGAAGATTTATATTTACTACATTCACTGATTTGAATCAGGTTTTAACCCGAACATACGTTGATTATAATAGAAAACTAAATGTAAATAATTAAGCAGCAAATATATATTATTTGGCCTACAAGATTATATATAAGCTCCTTGCCGTCGAATATAATGTTCAATCAACTATAAGTGTCAGTCTTTTTAAATTCACTACAATGAACAGAATAATTGTTCAAATTAAATGGACTTAAATTCCAAAAAATATCACGCTAACTCATAAGTTAAAATCACCAGGCACCAACAAAAGATCAATCTCTGAAGTCCTCCAAGGTTTCGCAATATTTTGATCCATCCTACGGTGCTAATTAAAAAAAAAGAAATGTAATGTTGTAAAATGTGAAACCACATGAGCTGCATTGGTAATTTTTATCCGTTTTTTCGCTTGTACTGACAGTACATACAGATACGGTGAAATTCGCCAGGCTCTGTATTTTACCAATCTGCTACCAGACTTTTTGAGATGAACCAGACTTTTTCAGACACATATTGTTTTTGAAAGAGCAGTTGTATCAAATCCGTTTAGCTTAAACCGTGGATAAGTGAAAATTAATAACTTGATTAAGAAATTGAATGAGTCAACTTGAATATTATGCACTGAATATGTAGTTGTATAAACAGTAACTTTGTGGTTAAAAACATTTAATTTTCTTGTTGAATAAAACGATAGACTTGCTTTCTATTTTAAGCTTATCAACCGTTTAAGCTAAACGGGCTTGATACAACCGCCCTCAGAACAATATAATAAAATAATATTTATTGAAATGTGAATGTTTTTCAATATATATTATCAAAGTGTTCTTTTAAAAAGGCTCTTTTAAAAACAATTTGTTGGCAGTAAACTTCGTATTGCAAATTTTCAGTAAGATAGATCAGCCAATATCTTTACCGGTGACAGTGAGAAGATGCAACGACATTTCCTCCTTGCTTGTTGGTTCCAAATTAACGACTGGTTGTCCATTGATGTGAACCGCCTCTTCCGTTTCAGCATTGACTGCACTGAGGGAAAACGTGTTTTTTCCCTTGACTACTTCGCTTTTCAGCATTGTGCCACCTTTCTTAAGATTGAAATTATTCAGCTGACCGGACACATCTGTCGTAACGAGTACATCACTATTATATTCATTCACCATCAAAAACACAAGAAAATAGTCTTTTTCAACTACAAAATAACAAAGGATATCGTGATTATGGAAGTAAATACTAGAGTGAACGGTTGATAGCCTTGTAGGACTATTTCACCGACGCATTTTTTTAATCGCATATAATCGATTTCACCATCGTCACATATACCTAAGTCTCACCAACATTCCTCATGCACAGATCACAAAAGCTTTCATGCGGAAAACCGTTTGGTGTTAATATTATGACAAAGTGAGTTGAGGAAAATAAGAAATAAGGTGCTAGGCCCAAGAGGTCTTGGAACTAGGCTGGCTTTCTCGACGCTCGGTGATGGGTCAATCATAGTTTTTTTAGTCCTATTTTTTTGATATTGCATAACCTGGCCAAAAAATCACACTTAATTCTTTAGTCTCATCGAGTTCTAAAAGACTACCAAATGGTTTTCCGTGCAGAATTGCGTGATCCATGCACGAGGAATGTTGCGAGACTTTTGGACCGAAAGTCGAGCAACATCCCGAGTGCATGATCACGCTATTCTGCACGAAAAAAACATTTGGTAATTGTTTTACGAAATAACTACAGTGAAACAACGATATCTTGAGAATCCCGCGAAAATCCCGCGAGTGCTTTTAAATTCCTCGTGCAGGATGGCCTGATCCTGCACGGCTGTTAACCAATGAAATTGCGTTATTATGTAACAATTGTTACCATAGCTATACCTTTTCTTTTTTTGCATTCTACTCCGGCGTCTTCAAAATGAGTGCAATCGTGAATTCCCCAACCTCGAGAAGGGCAATTTGTTAAATTTTGCTCCATCCCTGTACAATCGACGTTATCCAACCAAATAGGTCCAGTGCCCGAAGGAACCTGACTCCCTTGAAGGGATCTGACAGCATCTGGATAACCAAGTTCCCGGCATACGACCCTGGCGTCTTCTACATCCCAATCATCATCACAGATTGTTCCCCAACGTCCATTGTGAAGCACTTCGACGCGACCTTTACCACTGCCACTCAACGGTCCTTGTAACCTCAACGACCCAGATTTACCTGGAATAACTGAGAGGAATATCGGGGAGTATAAGATGGTTGATTCAACTCGCAGCAAGAAGTCACATCAGTGAATAAGTCGAATCAGTGAATAAAATGTTACAAAGCAATAAAAGAATCGAAAAGAATGGAACGAAAAAATGGATGATATATGATCAGAGGTAAATGGAAAGAGGAAAACAGTGTGAACAACATGAACGGGAAATTGATTTCAAGAAAAAAGATATTTTCTAAGCCCCGCATTTTACTCGCTTGGGTGTTTCGTGCAGATACCAACGTAGACAAACATTAGAGGTACCAAATGCAATATTTTCGTCGCAATTTTATCATTTTGATAAACAAGAGATTGTATTAATTCAAAGGCAAAGACATGGGCGCAGCGAATGAGTTCGGACTTCGGACGGTTATACGGTTAAACACAATTCGACCAACCTCTTATCGTTGAGGATTATGTGAATATTCTAGTGTCACATCCCTTCGCAATCCCTCCCCCTGGTCACCACGCCCTTAGGCAAGTTCGATCAATGCAAAAGTGACGTTTTTAGGCCGAAATGGGAACACGTACATTATTGAAAAAACAATAATGGGCCATCTGAAATAAGGAAGTATTTTTACCTGTAGAACTGCATTCCACACCGGCGTCCTCGGAATGGTCGCAATCACTATTTCCCCAACCATCATGAAAACAACTCGATATATTTTGTTCCTTGCCGGTACAACGCACGTCGTCTAACCATATATCTCCAGAACCAGAAGGAACCTGGTCACCTTTAAGAGCAGAAACCGCAAATAGGTAGCCAAGTTGACGACACACAACCTTGGCGTCTTTTATGTCCCATCCATCATCGCAAATTGTTCCCCATCGTCCACTGTGGTATACTTCAACACGACCTTTTCCGTCCGCACTCGACGGTCCTTGTAACCTGACCGTTTTTCTATGATCTGCAGATAGTTTAAGACATTGTCTGAGTATGACTATCGTTATATATTTGAAATGATAGAAGCTATGATAAAGGCGTTTATTTGTGTAAGAACACGTCCCGTAAACAATGCGCAGAAATTCTGGAATTCTATCGGAAATTTTGAGTGTTACGAGTCACGCGAGTCCACTGCGCGAGTCATGCTGTTGTGTGACGTCATGTATACTTGACGTAGATTATGCATATCCAAGATGGCGACAAGCGTAAATATTATTATTTGCCCACCAATATCTTAAAAGTAAACAAGATAATGATGGATTTGTAACTCTTCTTAAAGTTGAGTTTAAGTCGGTAATATCAACAAACGCTTTGTTTACATATTGAATTGCTATATCTCTTAAAATTAATATCCTGTCCACCGTCCAGTCGGAATATTTATTACAAGTTCAGTTACTAAGAGATCGAGTTTGTGTTTAAAGAAATTCAAAACATGCCAAATTTGGGCAATTTTTGAATCATGGAGTCCCCCCATGTTATGAGCAGAACCGATGTGCAGAAGCCGTTGTAACCCCTTGTTAAGGTTCAGTTTCCCATAATGGGATAGAATTTTATTTTCATTTCCCTTTAATAAGCTTAAACATTTTTTAATAAGCTTCAACATTGACGTGTGCTTTAAAATAAAGTCTAAAATGACTAAATATGGCTGTTCGAGTCAGACGAGTCTCACTAATGCGGATGAACTCTGAACTGGAACGATAACTGAAGGCTTTTTCGCCGCCGTATTTTTGCCTTTAGAAGATATCCTTCAACTAAGATTCGAATTGCTTTAAGGTCAGATCTGATTACATGAATATGCCCCCCCCCCCTTCCTAATAAACCTGCGTACGGGTTTTAAACTGATTTTGAATTTAGGTAACCAGAACGAGAGAACTAGCTGGCTGTGTAAAACTGTGTAATCATACTACCGCTCGTGATACAAAAGTATACAAAATTTGTCATAGCTATACATTCCGTAGTTTTATTTATAACATTTCGCAGTTGTACTAACTGAGTAGTATATATACTCTTTTCTGGATATTTCCCTCTTTTAGCCAAGATAAAGGCCTGCACTTTAACCGGATCGTATAGCAATCCGTAGCGTATTCCGTTGTCTCGAAGTCATTAGTTCTATGTCAGGAATGTGCCCAGAAAAGAATGATATACGCTACGTGTCGCTAAGATACGGAGTGGCTATTATATGGAATGCATCGCAAACAGCCCGCGGAGCCCAACAGACGTGCATATTCATATATTCATGCATGTTTACATGCGGCGTAGGAGCGGGACATGTCGCAGCTCTCGGAAGCTTTCTAAGCTTTGCTCTATGCTTTCTAAAGAACGAAGCTATGCATATTGGTTGAAACCGAAATGTATTGTAAAGTTCAGCCAATGAAAATCATTCTTGCGAGGAGCTGCGACACTATATCCACAGGAACAAAAGCTTTCTAAAGAAATCAGTCGGGCATTAGACGAATATATGAAGATAAGCTTTCCATTATTAAGCTTGTCGCTACGGCCCTGGATAAAGTTAGTTCCCTGCATGCAATTAAAAACATGCTTTTTTGTTGGATTAAGGAATGTGAATGCGTTTTAAAGGATAACTTTTTGCCGTCTCAAAGTCTAGAAAACTTTTTTTACCCATTACCATCAACTGCTTATGCAAGAGAGGCTTGTTTTTCGTATATACACATTACTAACTAATTTTCTCACGAAGTATAGCATGCATGCAAGCTTGAAATATAGAATTTATTTACCTCATTTAGTTACACATAAGAGAGGATTGATGAGTAGATTCGGTAATTATCGAATGCTGAGAGGTATTTAACCACCCATGTTCATGCACAAAAACCCCGATTTTTTCCCTTGGTTTCAATATTTTCAGCCCAAAACGTCCCACTCCCAGACGGTTAGTTTATACATGCCAATGATGCCAAGAATTGCATGCTTGCATTTAAAAGCAAGTTTTTTGAATGAAACAATTTTGGTAGTGAGTGACGAAAAACACTTCGGAGAACGTACATTCGAAATTGGTGAAAGGCGAGACTTAAGCCTGGATTACGACAAAATTACAACAAAATGGTTGTCGTTATTCTCGTGAACAAATCTTTCTCGCGCCGATGAGAAATAATCCGTATGTAAATTTTTTATTAATCTCTGTATTCAAATCTGTGGAATCGGTCAATGTTGACGGAACAAACATAGAAATATTCTATTACATCAGCCACACGACACTTACGATTAAACGGAAACCAACCATTAGTGTAGGTAATGCATGGGATGGTGCCAAACATGACTTTGAAGGGATACTTTTTGGAATGGGGACACCCAGACCCTCTCCATAATTGTTTGTTGCTTGTGAGGATTTTTTCTCTCGTAGTGGGAGTGTTGATACAGTACTTAAATTCAATACCTCCAAAACCAATTGGTATGTTATCTAGCATATTTTAGGTTGATTTATTATCAAGCTTTTTGCGTGTTGATTCAACCATGCAAGATGCTATTCGTGACGATTATTTCAGTCAAGCGAGATGTTGAGTGAGCATTCCCGTAAACGGGAAGTGAACATTTTTTTTGGATAAATTAATCGACTTTTTTTAAAGGGTCGATAAAATATTTTACCAATACTTTCAGCAAACTGCAATAATATTTTTCCTCTCGAAATATTAACTTTCGCTCCGTGCCGTGTTCCACTTCCACAACCATCCTCAACGGCTCAACCTTTTTACTAAACTTCAAATTTCCCGTAGGAAAGGCGAGCTCAAAAAAGCTTGAACCTGCACTCTGAAATGAACTTCTTTTTTACGAGAGTTTGCGAATATCCATGCAAACCTCATCTAATTTGGAATGATATAAACCGAAAGGTCAACCTCTTGACTTTTTCTAATTCCATCCGCATTATTCACACTTGCGTGTATCTAATTTCGAACAACTATCTCGATAAGTGACATGCTGATAAATATATGCTGACATTTTGTCATTGATTAAATAGATTTGAATGCACGTCCAAAGGCTGGTTTTCATATAATACATTATAACATTAGCGATGACTATCTTGTTGGTGCTCATTGATGCAAAAAACTGATCTGTATTTCGCAAGAAGTTATAATCAACATTGCCGTTGAATTACGACATATGAAAAACAGGATTAATACACTATACGTGTGTCTTATTTCAATCTTTAGTAATCCGCCATATCGTTCCCTTTTCTTTCCATCACTCGTTTATTTATTAGTTCGAACTTCGAATGCTGTAACTATTTTTCGTAAGGTTCAAATATCCACCGAGTAATAGCACTTCTCTGTGCCTATGATATTTTAAACGGCACGAAGATGTTGTAATGCATACCTAAGCAATAAAATTAATTTTTAAAATGTCTGGCATTACACTCATAACTGCTTTTGCTTTAATTAATTAATGTTAATTGTTAAATTTTTCTCCTTGCACGTCAATCGCTACTATTGTCAATCTTGGGCTTGTAACAATCGCATTGGGAAGAATAAAGGCTATATTACACGCACGCAATTGCCTGTTTTTAGAAGATCGATAGCAAATAAGGCAAACGAGGAACCATATAGTCGGTTAAAATATGTTTCCTAATAGTGTTTCCTAATAAATTTTGGAAATTCATACCAACGCTTCAACACCTTGAAATTAAGAAAAAGGACATCGTTTTATATATACCCCGCTGTAAATGATATCGATATGCGAATTTGCAGGATTCTCTTTTATTCAGCGTGAGTTTCATTCTTTGGTAGGAATTAACAGAGGAATTTTGAGATGTCTAGGGATTTCTTACACAAGGTTTGGGAGATTTTTTTAAGTGTTTATAGTCCGTTAAAACGGGCGATTTATGCGATCAAATAGGTCGGAGTTGCCACTGATCTATTTCAAAAATGGTGACTAATGCTCATATATCACAGCGAGCATGGTTATGCCCAGGGTTATACAATCATTAGTGTCGCGTTGCTATTTTACCTTATTTATTTAGTGAATATTCGCACAGCGCCGTTGTGATCATATGACCTTTGCTGCCAATAGTTATAGTCTCATGGAGTCTTTCGGAACGATTCCCAGTCTAAGTTGATTGTAGCTAGTTTTTGATTGTAGTTTTTCGTGACCAATTCAATGAGCTCAATGTATTTTAAGTGTAGAATAAATATATTAAACTCACCTTCGCACAGACACGACACAAGAAACAGGCACACGAGCGCGGAAATTATTAGGAAATTGCTTGCCATCTTGTCAAAATTAACTCGTCTCGAAGACCAGCCAAAAAGCGTCAAGTGATCGGAGCGTTTCAATCAGCTCTGTCCTACACTAGCCAACATGCACACGCGTGCATCGATAATGAACAACGGGTACAGAAATGATATACGTGTGAATGTAATTAATTAAGGATGGAACACAATAGAACAGTGACACGGCGGAAGTCGCGCGAGGTAAACACAAAGATAAAAGAAGTGGGCACTAGATTGCCGGAAAAAAAGTGGGAAAAATCGCTTGCATTGAGACAAAGATAACATTTCACAGACAATCAGTGAACGGTCCCGGCAATTCAAAAACCGGAAAAATTTCGAATCTCGAAAAAAAAATATTTAGAGCAAATTTATTTTTTGACTCATGTATACTTCTCATCGACTGCCCTGTATACCATACCCTGTTTGATGGCATAAAGTATTTCTGAAATACGTACAATACCCTCACCTTTTTCAAAATTGGGAAAATTTTGAATGTTGTAAAATACGTATACAAATGTAGAGGAATCTGAAATAAGAATATTAAAGCAACCAACTAAACCAAGCACAGCATTTTTTCAGACCAAAGCGGATTCGGGAATATGATTAAAACGATTAATCCGTGCTGCTTCGTCAGAACTATATTTATGCAAAACTAACCCCCCGCAATGCCAAAGCAGCACTTAATTGGTTATTTTCCCGTGTCGCGTTTTTTTGTTTGTACGTCAAAGTTCAACATTTTTTGTACACAATAAAGCGACTTGACGCACGCGGAACGACAATTGGGTTGTCATCGAAAAGCAATAGTTTTTGGCGACAATTAAGGCACTTTTTGGCATCTCACAAGCGTGCAGAAGTAGCTGATAACTCATAAACTTTGCGTTGTACTTTTCCTTGTTTTTTCCTGATTATTTTTTCCTAAAATAAGTTCCCTTGTATAAAAAATGCAATTCACGATAATAAATAAAATTGCGGCGGAATTTTCGTCAAAGCCAACATCACCTGTTTAAATGATCTAGCTCAGTGAAAATTTGCGCAAAGCGTTTTACTTTTTTTCGTCCGGCTCTTTGCCTGTAACTCAATCGTTTTAAAATATGATGTGTACGGACGTGATATAACGTGATATAGTTAAAAAACATGCAATAATATTCTTGCACGTTTACATGGTGACATCAAATGGTTACCGGACCGAAAGCTTTGCTGTATTAAATACTTTTGCATGGGGTGTAACTAGAAGCAAATTTACTTAGTATACAGCCTTAAGACAGTTTCCCTTCATTTTCAAGGCATAAAAGCCACAATGTAAATAGACATTTGACCCTTCGCCAGCCGGTTCAACTAGTGAATAGAACGTATAACTGCATGCATGCAGGGACGTCACATCACGCCACGTGTAACACCCCCTTACTGCGATTGTTTAAACTAAATTCAAAAATCTCGGTCTCGTAAAATGATGAAACCACGTCAGTTAATGGTTAACCAGGATAGCTACGTATCAATTTTGAACAGGACGATACTTTAAGAGTGCATACACTATTTTTTCGTTTGAAAAATAGTTATAAAAACCTAAAACTGAGCATTTTAAAAAATTGACGCTGTAGCACCAAGCTGTAACAGATATTAGTACAATGTCTTTGTCCATGCAGCAATGAAGAAAATGATGATATCACAAAATATCTACCATAGGTAGCTATTGTAAAATGAGAATACTCCATATTTAATTGCAATTTTTTAATTTACGTATAGTTAAATCACAATTTTTTCTAATGAATTTTATAGCTCCAAGTTGAGACATTGAAATCAGCATAAAAAATACGAAGTAAATTAATCTAGCCAAAAAGTATCGTTTGCAGGTGTTTTAAATTTTAATCTATAATTGTAAGTATAAGTACAATTCAGTACTTTCGTATAATTAGTTCAATTTAATTTAGCACAATTTCTAATAATAGTAAGTACAATTTATCTCGCCTGAGAACTACAATGAGAAAATCATTACCAATAATTAAATGTAATTTAACTGAGTCTTCATCTTCGACAATTAGGAGTTTACGGAACACTTCGTTCCATAGATTTCGGTGCTAGTTAAAAAGTAAGAGTTGTAATTAGTTGGGGAATTTCAATATCTTTAGGAGCGAATAGACATATATAGCAAAATGGTTGTCACAGATGCAGTCGAACTAGCAAGAGTCCTTTAAATTATACGTCTTTGATGGCGGTATTCAAAATGGCGGTATTCAAAATCAATGATTTTAAAATTTTTAATGACTTTATACTGATTGGGGAAGACATTAAGTACTGTAAACAAACGCTTTGTTTACATTTGGAATTGCTATTTAAATTCACATAAGATCATATTTTCCACATAAAGTCATATATTTGTTGCAATTTTTGTTTGCAATACAAGCCAGAGATATCATAAAATAAGGCCAATAAGAAGTTATTGTTATATAGGTGCTTTGTATTTTAAATGTGATTGGTTCATTCGTAGTCACATGACTGTAAACAAATGCAATGTTTCCCGCCAGGGAAACAAGTGAAAAATTGTTGCCCGCTTCTTGTCATAACAAAGTAAAATGGGTTTCGATTTTAAATGAAATTGTTGTGTGACATGTATGTTTTCGTTCCTATATAACAAAACACTTAATGTACACTACCTCGGGAAATAGTGAGTTTTGTTTTCTTGAAAACAAAACTCACTATTTCCCTCGGGAGCATATATTAAGTGTATATTATCTCGAATACTCAACGGGGAAGAAACGCAAAAAACGACAAACCCGTAGGATCGTACCTTGGATGAGGAGAACGTTCAACGAAACCTTTTTCTTAATAGCCGGTTTCAGATACACAACAGATTGGCCATTGATGTGAACCTTTCGGTTCGTACCAGCATCGACTGCACTTATTGCCAACAAATTTGTTGTCTTCCATTTTTTACTTTTCACCACTGTTTTTGTCGGTTCGATTCTGAAATATTCTTGCTGATGGGAGTTATCTGTAGAGACGTGTACACCACCATGATGTTCGTTTACCAGTAAAAACACGGTAAAGAAATCGACTGCAAAGTGAAAAAGAAAATTGCGATCAATCAAGGTTCCTCGCACTCAATACTAATATTAATTTATCATGAATTATTTCAAAATCCAAGATGGCGACCACCTAATACAAATTGCCACCTAATACAAGCATCTAATACCACCTAATCTAATACCATCTAATACCACCTAATACCACCTAATACAAGCATCAAAACTGTTTTAACAAAAGGCACTCGCTATTTATACGTAGGTGTCTCTGTGCCCCAAATGAGACCTTTGCCAGAAAGTTGCCGAAAATTTTCGGGCACACATGTATAATTGACCATAACAAGAAAGATGGCGGCTGTACATTTTACCAGAATACATTGCGGTCGGAAATCGTTTAAAAAAGCGAACTGACGCCTTTTAAAGGACAGGCATAAAACAGAAAGTTATTTACTTCGCTGTGTTAAAATTTTACGTCAGGAGTTTTTCTTGCCATCTTTTTTCAGTCAATCATTCTTAATTCCGCAATGCATTCTGGTAAAATGTACATGCCGCAATCTTTTTTCTTACGGTCAATTGAAAACATTAAAACTTATCAGTGGCAAATAAAGAGATCACGATTGACTCGTATTAACTGCGATGGCAGTTAGTATTAAAAAGTAATACAATATTTCCGTTTTATGATGAACAGTCAGTTCCCACCTCAGCATATTCCGTCGCTTTACCTGTTGTATTACATTCAACTCCGGCGCTTTCATCATGCACGCAGTCACTATTTCCCCATCCGGGATGAGCACAACCATTTATATTTTCTTCTCTTCCGGTACAAGCGACCTCCTCCAACCACACACTCCTAGAGCCTTGAGGTACATCGTACCAAGGAAGAGCTCTAACAGCATCTGGATAACCAAGTTGACGACAAGCTACCCTTGCGTCATTTATATCCCATCCATTTTCACAAATTGTTCCCCATTGTCCATCGTGGAGTACTTCAACACGACCAGTTCCATTTGCACTTTGTGGTCCCTGTAACCTGAGTGAACCAGGTCTACCTGGGGCGACTGAAAAAAACATCAGAGAGTTGAATAAAACCAGTGTAATTGGGTTTACCCATCGTTTCCTACGCACAAACGACCACCATTGAATTACAAAATCTGTCAAACTATCACGATCAAAGAACGATCTACGACAGGTTTTCATTCACGTCATTTGAACGAAGGGCAATTAATTCGTGTGCCCTGAGTTTGAAAACAGAGGTTCAATATCATACTCCACTTTCAAAATAAAAAGGCTTTCTCTGATAATGAATTATATTTGCAGATATCATAATTATGTGACCGGGATTCTCATGAAAATTTCATAGAAATTGTATTACTACATGTGATACCTGAAATACATTGTACTCCAGCGTTATTGTTATGTGAGCAGTGCAGTTCTCCACTCCCCCAATCAGAATAAGAACAATTAGCTAAATTTTCTTCCACTCCTGTGCATTCAACACGGTGTAGCCAAATCTGACCAGTGCCTGAAGATGTTTGGTCGCCTTTAAGAGCTTTCGCAGCGTCAAGATAACCAAGTTGACGACATACAACTCTAGCTTCGTTTATGTCCCATCCATTATCACAAATTGTTCCCCATTGTCCATTGTAGAACACTTCAACACGACCTTTCCCAGTTGCACTCGATGGTCCTCTTAATCTCAGTGTCACAGGCTTATCTACAAGAGCTGGAAACATCTGATTGTACAAGATTGGGAAAATGTGGAAATACATCCCGCAATTCTGATTCGTAACCCAAAAACTACTGTAACTAACAATCTTGAACAAAATTAGAAAACCTAGTTGAGAACTAGTCTTGCATTGATGCTAAATGCTTGTGCTTGCATTAATGCTTGTGGCAAAAAAATCATAGACAAATTGTTAAGTACACCTTGCATATATTTCATTCAAAATTTCAAACAGCATTGGATTTGTGAAAGGGAAAGGAAATCCTACGAAATTCAAAACAGTGATAAATCATGAATACGACATTCGATCTCAAAACGATCTTAGGAACCTTGCCTATGATGACAGTTTTCGATTTGGGATTAATGAGTTGACCAAACAAAAAAATTATAGCTAATTCTCCAACACTAATGAAACGTCGATCTGTCTATTAAAAGTTTTTGACAGTAGTGTCTTCGAATGGATACCTAAGGCTTATTTTATTATCTTTTTCGGTAGCTAACCTGTTGAACTACATTCCACTCCAACATCTTCTTCATGTGAGCAAGCATGGCCTCCCCAGCCACCGTGGGGACAAACTGAGATATTTTGTTCTGCTCCAACACAATTGACACGAGATAACCATATAGGTCCAGAACCCGAATGGACCTGCCAATAATGAAGAGATCTGACTGCATCGGGATATCCAAGTTGACGACAGGCAACCTTAGCATCCTTCATACTCCATTCATCACTACAGATTGTTCCCCATTGGCCATTGTAGAGAACTTCGACACGACCTTTTCCATTTGCACTCAGTGGTCCTTGCAACCTTAATGTTCTTGGTTTGCCTTTCCAAAATCAAGAAATGAAGAATATATGAATGTATAGAGTCTATCTGTAAATGCCGGACAGCGGAATATGCATCGGGAAATAGAAATACTACAGAGTTGGACGATATACGGGAAAGCAATCAACGTGTTATTTCGTAACTGAAAACCAGGAATTCCAAATAATTACATGAAAAAAGAATGATTTAAGAAACAAAAGAACTGCTAAATATCTTCGGAAAAAGCGTGAAAATTATGCAGTAGAGATAAAACGTTGGAATAGATGACGAAGAGTCCTGTGATAATATACTGGAACGTGAAAGACTCATAGGTTATTTGGTTAATCCAGCTTACTAAAGGACATTATCTTCTCTTCAGCTTTACCTTCCCTTTTGCATACGACACCAGCGTTTTCTGAACTATCACAATTATGATTTCCCCACCCAAGATGATAACAGCGCTTTATATTTTCTTCATTCCCTGTGCAATCGACGTCGTCTAACCACATATCCGATGTCACAATGCCAGGAGGATTATGTCCTGTGAGTGCACTAACAGCATCTGGATAACCCAGTTGACGACATACAACCCTGGCGTCGTATACATCCCAGGAATCATCACAGATGGTACCCCAGGTTTTGTTGTAGAGTATTTCCACAAGACCAGTACCAGATTCGCTTAAGGGCCCTCTTAGCCTCACCGATATGTTTATTTCTGTGAAAAGTCAAAGGTTGATAACAGATTAGTATTAGAGCTACAGTACACTTAACATCTCACGTCATGCCGTGTAACAACTGTCTCGGGAACAAATCGAAAAAATTGCGGGTTCGTGGGAAAGAGACGTGAAAACGTTTTGCAACTGCAGGTAACCTGTCTCATCAGAGTCTGGAGCGGTATGCATGATCCTACGTATACATTCTTCAAAAAAGTCTCCAATTGAAACCTTTAACAGAAAAACTTGCTAATCTGGCAAATTCAAGTAAGTCCTTCATTATACAATTCCCCTTGCATTAATGCACATAGTAGCGATAACAAATGAACCCAACACCCTAGTTTAGATGTTTGAAAAGACAATATATGTATTACGTCATGTATAGCTACATTCATTTAAAAACGTTTATTATTACCTACTGAAGAACATTCTACACCAGCGTCTTCCGAATGCCCGCAATCTGTATTCCCCCATCCGGGATTGGAACAACTTGCAATATCTTGTTCTTCTCCACTACAATTGACTTCATCTAGCCATATAGGTTGTCCATAACCAGAAGGAACCTCACGCCCGGGAAGTGCTCGAACAGCATCTGTATAACCAAGCTGACGACACGCAACCTGAGCATCTTCGATATCCCAGTTATCATCACAGATTGTTCCCCATTGTTCATTGTGATAGACTTCGATGCGACCATTACCAATGCTACTTGATGGCCCTTTTAATCTGATGGTCTTCATTGGGGAGGGATCTGTAAAACAATTTTTTTCGGTTTTTAGTCGAGGGTTTATCAAAACCTGACAAGCAATCAGAAGTTGTATAAAACTGGTGTTAACAATGATCCTCCGACACTCAGCAAACGAGTGCTCAATTTACTTTTCAAAACAGTATTATAAAATGGAACATACATACATACATATAAACCTTATGGAACAGAAAGTTATTTGAAAAAAAGTGCTGATACACAATTTTTGAAATTTTCTAAAAAAACTGTGCATCTAGAGTTTTCATGAATGCCGATGGTGAATGGGATTTTATACAAAGAATACAGTACATGGTTCAGGCCTTGTGATCAATGATGTATTGAAAAGCAAGAGTGGAAATACAGCCCATACTTCGTCACACTGCATGCATGTTATCTTGGTGTAAAAATTTTGTATAAAACGCACCACAGATGTATCTATAAATGATACTGAAATGCAGCATAATAGCAAAATCCTTATCAAGCATATTTACCACTTGTACTACATTCCACTCCAGCGTCTTCGGAATGAGAGCAATCATGATCTCCCCATTCCCGATGAGGACAACTTGTTAATTGTTCTTCCTTGCCACTACAAATGACGTTCTCTAACCATATAGGGCCAAAACCGGAAGGAACTTGGGACCCTTGAAGAGCTCTGACTGTACTCTGGTAACCAAGTTGACGACATGCAACCCTAGCATCTTCTATATCCCATTCGTCATCACAGATTGTTCCCCATTGTCCATTATGAAATACTTCAATACGACCTGTTCCATTTGCACTCAATGGGCCTTGCAACCTAATTGATCCATACGTTGATGAATCTTGAAAGAATGACAAGGACATTAAGACGGAGAAGGAACTCTAATCATCTTCTTAAATGGTTCAATTAGAAGTTATAGGATTGAAAAAAAGATCTGATCAAATATTCTTAGATCTCATACTGAATTCCTCTATATTTTTACCTGTCGTGCTACATTCAACTCCAGCGTCTTCCGAATGGTCGCAATCATGAAATCCCAAAGCATTATAAGAACAATTTGCTATATTTTGTTCTTCCCCAGTACATTCAACATCATCTAACCAAATAGGTCCAGAACCAGGCGAAACCTGGCCTCCTCGAAGACTCCTTACGGCACCTGGATAACCAAGATGACGACATACAACCCTAGCATCATTCATATCCCAAGAATCATCACAGATTGTCCCCCATTCCGAATTGTATAACACTTCAACGCGACCAATACCATTCACACTCGATGGTCCTTCTAACCTTAGTGATAAAACATTACCTACAAAAAGTTGAGGGAATAGTGTAATTTCTAAATTGTAGTTGGGAGATTAAATTATCAACTAGCTATTACATATCCTTTATACAATAATTATTTATTTACATCGTTCTGTTTTACCTGCTGTTTTACACTCTACTCCAGCATTGTCAGCATGGCTGCAATCGTGATTTCCCCAACCGGGATGAAAGCATGTTGTTATATTTTGTTCTTCCCCACTACATTCAAGCTCATCTAACCATATAGGTCCGGAACCAGGAGGAACCTGACCAAGTGTTCTAAATGCATCCGTATAGCCAAGTTGACGACATACAACCCTAGCATCATTCAAATCCCAACCATTACCACAAATTGTTCCCCATTGTCCGTTGAAGAATACTTCAACACGACCTTTTCCAAGTTCACTCGAAGGACCTTGTAACCTGATTGCCACAGGAGGTATATCTAAACATATGTTATAACAGTATTTAGTTAATTTTTCTGAAGATGAAGTCAAAAACTTACAATATGTGTTTTCCACATTTAAATTATTTCTCTATAAGAATTATAATCCTCATATTTATCCGCGTTCGTTTTGTTACATTGGAATATACGAGGTTAACAATCTCAGCTACACTTAAGCAACACTTAATTGTTAAGGAAAAGCCCTGAAGTAATCGAAAGAGCGAATGAGGAAGTATTTCTCATGACATATATTTTTGATAAAAGCCATGCAAAATCAAAATTTGCTTCATCTTCTTTGTATAAGGATTTCATATAGATTAATACGTGATCAATTTTTAGCAGTTCCTCTACCTTCGTTACTGCACTCTACTCCAGCGTCTTTGGAATGTTCGCAACTTTGTTTTCCCCATCCGGGATGCGAACAACTGGTGATATTTTGTTCTTCCCCAGTACACGAAACCTCTTGTAGCCATATACGCCCTGAACCAGAGGGAGCCTGGTCGCCTTGAAGAGGTCTGATGGCATTTCGATAACCAAGTTGTCGGCATACAACCTTTGCATCTTGTATGTCCCATCCAACATCACAAACTGTTCCCCATTCTCCAGCAAAGAATACTTCAACACGACCTGTTCCATTCTTACTCAACGGCCCTTGTAATCTCAGTTGCACAGGAGTATCTACAAGAACTTGAAAGCATATTCAAACATATTGTTAAAAATGGTTGTTATTTTAAATGGTAGTTATTGTATAGTAAAAAAAAATGGTATAGTCCTGAGGCCAGTATAAAAGACTTGTTGACTCTTAACTGTAGTTAAGGGCAATCAGAGTCGTGTGATTTCTGAAGTATGAAAAATGTATGGTTAAAGAGTTTTATACAAACGGCCCCTGTAGCATAAAGCTGACTAAAAGAACCATATTGCAAGACAACCATATTGCAACTCTTGTTTTACCTGTTCTGCTACATTCAACTCCAGCGTCTTCGGAATGTGAACAGTCTTCATTTCCTAAACCATTACTAGGACATTCTGCTATATTTTCTTCTTCGCCAGTACAGGCGACGTTATCTAACCAAATACGCCCAGAACCAGATGGAACCTGGCTCCCATCAAGTTCCACGACTGCGTCTGCATAACCGAGTTGCCGACATGCAACTCTAGCGTCCTGCAAATCCCACCCATCATCACAGATTGTTCCCCATTGTCCGTTGTAGAGCACTTCAACACGACCAGTACCATTCGCACTTAGAGGTCCTTGTAACCGTAGTTGTAATTTCATGTCTGTTAAAACATAAAAAATGATCGTTTAATTTGGCGAAATTGACTAGATTAAAAAAAATACCAAGCGCTGTTCAACATATGAATGGCTAACAAGCCTTTACAGCATTATTTATCGATCTTTTTTGAGTTTAGAAACAAATTGCCCGCTGCAGTGTGATTTTTCACTTTTGGAAGGAACTGATTTGATTGAACTCTTTCATTGATTGCCGTTTTACGTACGTAATATAAATCAAGTTTTTTAAATGGACAATTTACAATGAAGATATAATATTATATCAAACACGAGTCTATTCCTTAAGCTTGTCGAATGAACTATCTATTGGGTGCAGTGGCGTAGCTAGAACGATCATTGGGGGGCGTATTCATACATTCGTGATACGCAGGATTAATTTCTTTTCAAATCAGTTGTCTTTACAGTCTGTTAACATGAATATCTATATGAATATGGCCCCCTCCCCCCAATTAACGATGCTGGCTACAACACCGATTGGAGGCTTGTTTACATGATCCCGCTTAGACGAGATTTAACGAAGCCCGCGAGGTGAATTTAAAGTGTTGGAATGAGAAATAACGTGATCCTGGTGGTAATGTAGACATCCCAACAATAGCATGTGTTTGCTTGGTTTCATAAAGACTTTGGGTAACCGGAATCATGTAAACAGGCCCTCAAAAACTGTTTTAGGTTACTGAGGTATAACAACGTTTAGCACGATGAGTTATTTGTGATAAGGAAAATTTTTGGGACACGCTATGTTTTTTTGTCGACTTACCCTCTGTAAAGCATAACACGCCAGCGTTTTCAGAAGAACTGCAATCACTAATTCCCCATCCCAGATGAGAACAACTTGTTAAATTTGGTTCTGTTCCAGTACACGAGACGTCATCTAACAGTATAGGTCCAGAACCAGTGGGAACCTGGTTGGCTTGTAGAGCCTTAAAGGCACCTGAATAACCGAGTTGGCGACATGCAACATTAGCGTCTTTTATATCCCATTTATCATCGCAGACTGTTCCCCATTGTCCGTTGTAGAATATTTCGATGCGACCATTCCCATTTTTACTCAGAGGTCCTTGCAATCTTAATGCGCCAGGCTCTGTCACATCTTAAAGGAATGACATGATTAAATCCTACATCGATTCTGATGAATTTGTGATAGTCAATGAGAGTCATTCTAAAGTTGAATACCTATCCACGACATCATAAAACGAGGTTTATCTAATCTGAATCATTCAATGAAATTTTTCAATTGAATCGATACTGTAGTGTAAATACCAAAAAGTCCTCCAAAAGGGATGGTTGGCTTCATGTTTTTATCAAATCAAATATACCTGCTGTTTTGCATTCCACACCAGCGTCCTCCGCATGCGCGCAATCCTGATTGCCCCAACCTCCATGAGAACAGCTTGATATATTAAATTCTGTTCCAGTACAACTGACGTCGTCCAACCATATAGGCCCAGAACCAGAAGGAACCTTGTCTTCCGAAAGCGATTTAACAGCATCTGAATAACCAAGCTGACGACAAGCAACCCTGGCATCATTTATATCCCATTCATCATCGCAGATTGTTCCCCATTGTCCATTGTAGAAAACTTCAACACGACCTCTACCATTTGCACTCGATGGCCCTTGTAACCTCAATGATCCATCTTTATCTGAAATAGCTTGGAGGTAAATCGGCGAATATCAGTTAACCAATACGACTCATATCAATATAACAGCCGATTTTATAAATGAGGAGGTATATAGTATAAAACTAGTCTTGTCCCTAACTACAAATGAGTTGAACAATTTTTAGGTGCCAAAACTTTTTCTGAATAATGAATGATATTGTTATCTTATGTTACTATACGTGACGAAGTACTATACAAGTTTATAGCGATCTACACCTTTTGTAATGCATTCAACACCAGCGTCTTCAGAATGGCTGCAATCGTGAATTCCCCATCCTTGATGAGAACAACTTGTTAAATTTCTTTCTATTTCAGTACACGAGACTTCATCCAACAGTATTGGTCCAGAACCAGATGGAACTCGGCCGCCCTGAAGAGCTTTAAGAGCATCTGAATAGCCAAGCTGGCGACATGCAACTCTAGCATCTTCAATATCCCATCTATCATCACAGATTGTGCCCCACTGGCCATTGTAGAATACTTCAACACGACCATTTCCGTATGCACTCGAAGGTCCTCGTAACCTAAGTAATCCATCCTTTGGACGAACTTAAAGGAACAAGACGAATGTTAAATTTATTAATCAATCATTTACCCCTATGCTGGTTATAATTTGCCTTGATTGCAAGTCTTTGCAGGAGTTTTAATATCTTTTTTTAATTTTAGCCATTTATCACGCTGAATGCCAAACAAAACGTCGGTGAAAAAACTGCAGAATTGTAATAAACCTTAACCAGCAAAACACTACGCAACTTTCAGGATGCTTTTTCCACAGTGACATAAAATGAGAAGAACAGAGAAATATTTACGTATCGACGAAGATTTATGCATTTGGATGCCAATCAGAATGTTTAAAAATCTAACTTTTATAGATAGTGTTCACTACGATTTAGCGGCAATTGTACTAACCTGTTGTACTACATTCTACTCCAGCGTCTTCAGAGTGTGAGCAACCAGTATTACCCCATCTAGCGTAGGAACAGCTTGTTAGATTTTGTTCTCTACCTGTACAGTTGACGTGAGCTAACCAAACAGGTCCAAAAGATCCTGGAGGAACCAAGCCCGCACCAAGAGATCTCACTGCATCTGGATAACCAAGTTGACGACATACAACTCTGGCATCTTTGATATCCCATCCATCATCACAAATTGTCCCCCATAGTCGATTATGAAATACTTCAACACGACCTGTTCCATTTGCACTTAATGGGCCTTGTAACCTAATTGATCCATACGTTGATGAATCTTAAAAGAATGACAAGAACATTAAAGACAGAAAAGAAACTCTAATCATCTTTTTAATTAAAGGTTTCAATTGGAAGTTATGAGGTTGAGAAAAAGCAAAAATATTTTAAACAGCTTCACCTTCTCTAAAACATTCCACACCAGCGTCTTCGGAATGACTGCAATCATGCACTCGCCATCCTCGATGAGAACAATTTGCTAAACTTTGTTCTGTTCCATCACACGAGACTTCGTCTAAAAATATGGGTCCAAAACCATATGGAACCTGACCGCCTTGGAGATATCTTAAAGCACCTGAATATCCAAGTTGGCGACATACAACCTTGGCGGCATTCATATCCCATCCATCATCGCAGATTGTTCCCCATTCTCCATTGTGGAATACCTCTACACGACCTATTCCACGTGCATTCCCAGGACCTTGTAATCTCAGTATCGCAGGCTTAGTAACAACTTGAAGGAATAAGATGATTTGATAAATTTTATCATTCAGTCATCATTGAAAAGTTTAGCAATCAATAGTTTATGTACATTTTACACAAGTGGGACAAAAAAGTGGTGAAATACAGGAAGAAGCTGAAGCAACCAAACATAAAACGGTTGTTTGAAATAAAGAAGCAACTGTTGGATTCTCATTCTCACAAATACGTTAAATATATGAGATTTCGGTGGGCGAAATTACCTGTTGCACTACATTCTACTCCGGCGTCTTTAGAGTGTAAGCAGTCATTATTTCCCCATCCATTGTGAGGACAACTTCTTATATCCTGTTCTTGGCCGGTGCAACGGACTTTAGATAACATAACAGGTCCAGTGCCAGGAAGAACCTCTCCCCCAGGAATAGATCTGACTGCAAACGCATACCCAAGTTGACGACATACAACAGTAGCATCTATTATATCCCATTCATCATCACAGATTGTCCCCCATTGTCCTCTGTAGAACACTTCAACGCGACCTGTTCCATTGGCACTCAATTGGCCTTGTAACCTCAGTGCTAACGATTGATCCCAACTATCTGAAATTGAACACATAGATATGGTATGCATTTAAGTACTGGGGAAAAAGAATCTGTTGTTTAGTTTCATACTGAATGTTCACCTGAAACAATCTACGTAACGCATTTGGAAATTTGCAGCTGTATAATTGCAATATTAATCATGAAAAATAATAATTATTATCAATATAATTAAAAATATTATTCCTTTCATCACTGGCCCCAAAACTATATTTCCATAGAGTTTCATCTCCAGCTTTACCTGTACTCCTACATATTACTCCGGCGTCTTCAGAATGTGAGCAATCTTGATTTCCCAAACCGTTGTGGTAACACATTGCTATATTTCGTTCTTCTCCAGTACAGGCGACTTCATCCAACCAAATAGGCCCAGAACCAGTTGGAACACCGCCCGCTTGGAGTTCTTTGACGGCATCTGAAAAACCAAGCTGACGGCACACAACCCCAGCATCATCAAATCCCCAGCCATCATCACAGATTGTGCCCCACTGTCCGTCATAAAACACTTCAACGCGACCAATACCAGTAGCATTTAGTGGCCCCTGCAACCTAATTGGTAGATTCGCGTCTGCAACTGAAAATGAAGGATTATCGTTAATTCGTTACATGAAATTATGTATTTTAAGTTCACATATTTCATACTATGCACGATTTGCTTCACACCAAAAACACATAAAATCAGAAAATTTGTTTATGTTTTCAGTAATCCAATCAGAACAATTTTGAAGAGAATTTTTTGGGGACTATTAAATGAGAGAAAGTCTAAAACTAAGAGCATTCTTGGTGAAGGAAAGAAGAAATTCGATTTCATTTGTAACATTTCAAGACTTTTCTGAGATAAACGGAAAGGCAGAAAAGTAGTTCTCAAGTTCTGGTCACTGAAACGATTTACTGGAATGTGTAAGCTAAGGAAAACAACTTTTTATCAGAATTGTTAACAACGTATTGGCTGATCATGAAGAACAACTCGCAATAATGCTGACCTACATAAATGAATTTCAGGGAACCTCAGGAAAAAAGAATTTGTGCGTTTAATATCTGTGTCAGAAAAACCTCTCATTCGAACGTTTTTGACGCTACATTGAAGTTGCTTAACCAATTTTGTTCCTCCTTGGAAGAATTCATCGAATAAGATTAAATGTATATAATGAAACTAATTGAAGCTATTGCGGAAAAAGTCTAGAACAGCAGGTTTGCGAAAGGTATCGGGTAAAGAACAACTTTTTAAAAGATAAATCACGAATTTCTCTCAACCAGGATCAAGAGATTTTTTGTGGATGCATTTGGTTACAAAAATCTTACTCGACTAGGGTTGGAAGCAATCACCATCCGAATGACCGAAAAAAAATACTCCGCCACTATTAAAATTTCAAGGTGCTTAAATAACGATGCTAACCTTCAGATTCTTTCAAGGGGCGCATATTTTGAATTTCTAAAATACCTGGATGTTACTGTTGTAATTTGTTTTGTCTGCAGTAAAGCTTAAAAATAACGGATTGAAATTAAGTCTTCTTACATTGCCATTCAAAAGTTTCTTCTGTTGCTTTACCTGTTCTACTACATTTTACTCCAACGTCTTTAGAATGTGAGCAATCGCTTACTCCTAAACCATTATGATAACACTTTGCTATATTTTGCTCTTCTCCAGTACAAGCGACGTTATCTAACCAAATACGCCCAGAACTAGATGGAACCTGCCACCTAGCAAGTTTTCCGGCTACAACCGGATAACCTAGTTGACGACACACAACCCTAGCGTCCTCTAAATCCCAATTATTATCGCAGATTGTCCCCCACTCTCCATTGTGAAATACTTCGACACGACCGGTGCCGTTGGCACTCAATGGCCCTTGTAATCTGACTGGTAAATTCGGGTCTGCAAGAATTAGAAAGTTTAAAAACATTTTGTCGTATAATTTGCGAGAAGAAATTATAGTACCTTTTCTTCAAATAGAGAGCCGTGTAAAATTCAAAATACAAATTCAATTGCATATGTTTCCCCCCATTTCTTGCAAATCATAGTTTCACAACCAAAAGGTCCCAAATACACAACGTCGGCACTTTACCTTCGGTTGTACACTTAACTCCAGCGTCATTGTAATGTTCACACTGCTGATTTCCCCATCCATTATGAGAGCAATTTGTTATATTTGGTTCTTCTCCAGAACAAGCGACATCAGATAACCATATTCGCCCAGTACCAAATGGAGCATCGCCTCGAAGTGCATTTAAGGCGTCTAAATAGCCAAGTTGGCGGCATACCACCCTGGCATCTCTGAAATCCCAACCACTATCACAAATTGTTCCCCATTCTCCATTGTACAGTACTTCAACACGACCTGTTCCATTTGCACTCGATGGCCCCTGTAACCTCAATGTCACAGGCTTATCTGCAAGAACTTTAAAGTATTTGCGGATATATCAGGTCAGCGATGGTATAGTTAACTATAAGCTAAGTTGATATCAATTAAAAATTAATGGTAATGGAGCTCAGTAGACAGTGGAAACTTCATATACAGAAAAATGCAAATCATTCTGCAGGTAGTGTGAACGGTTTACCGTGACGACAGATGGATTTGAACCGGTATTGTGCAGAAGAGGCAAAAGTGGAGCAGTTGTTTGAAAACTGCATTTTCAGAAATTCAAGTCATATATATGATTGCATATTAATGATATTATGGCATAGGAAGCCCAGAAAAATGAGTCGGCCATTTGACTATACAACTAGTGACGTAACTTACTATATATTATTGGGAAGGAAGAAAACTCTCGCCTCATTTTTCAACATATTCACAAATTAAAACACAAATTACTATAGTAAAACGGCACGTCGGCTGCTAAATGCCTACCGTAGGTTTAAGTTGAATAATCAAACTATACTTTCATAACAAAATTAATGCTGAATTCAAAGAAAAGCGCTGGAAAAACGTACACAAATTTTGTAAATTTGCCGAAATTTTCGTGAATACATGCGGGATGTAAGTACCTACCCAAAATGGCGGCGGCGGAATAATCTGATTGGTCGAGAAAGGTAAACAAAGAATGATCGACCAATTAGATTTTTCTGCCGGCCGCCATTTTGGGTAGGTACTTACATCCCGCATGTATTCACGATTCAGCAAATTTACAAAGTTTGTGTACGTTTTTCCAGCGCTTTCTTTTGAATTCAGCATTATTTTTACTATGAAAGTATAGTTTGATTATTCAACTTAAACCTACGGTGGGCATTTAGCAGCCGACGTGCCGTTTTACTATAGTAATTTGTGTTTTAATTTGTGAATATGTTGAAAAATGAGGCGAGAGTTTCCTTCCTTCCCAATAATATAGTAAGTTACGTCACTAGTTGTATAGTCAAATGGCCGACTCATTTGTCTGAGCTTCCTATGATTATGGTGAGCAAGAAGAGTCTCCGTAGTAAACAAGATTACACCGTAGCCAAATCTATTGTGAATCCTCGTTTGACCAGAATTTGGGTTCACTAAAACATCTCCCTATACCCTTTTACTACAAATCACCTTTAGTTATCCTCGAGGCCATTTGATTGTAAACAATTCCTTGCAAAAATAAAAAATACTATACCCCATTTTTAAGTTAATAGAACCTTTGTGTGACGTAGAAATATTTACCTGAGTAAAGGCTGATAAAGTCGAAATTTACCGGAATAAAAGGGAGCAAAAAAGAGGGATTCTTTTTGGCTGCCTCAATTACCTGTTGTACTGCATTCCACTCCAGCGTCTTGAGAATGCGAGCAGGCATTATTTCCCCAACCATTATGAGAACAACTTGTTAGATTTTGTTCCCGGCCAGAACAACTGACGTAACTTAACCAAATAACTCCAGAAGATCCCGAAGGTACGTCGCCTCCAGTAAGAGGCCTAAATGCATCCGGGTAGCCAAGTTGACGACATGCAACCCTGGCATCATTTATATCCCAACCAAGTTCACAAATTGTCCCCCATAGTCCCCTATGGAATATTTCAACACGGCCTGTTCCATTTGCACTTGATGGCCCTCGTAACCTCAGTGTTTGCGATTGATTACCAGTAACTTCAAAATCTGTAATAATAAAAGATATGTATGTATGTTGTAGCAATTAATTGATTTTGAAGGAGCTAGGGTATCAATTCTTTATAATACAGATTTCAACTTTAAAACATATCACTACGTAAAAATATTTTGAAATGTATCTTTCTTCAGAGAATGAACATAAGCTAGAGTATTTGTTCACGCGAAACATAGGGAATTATAAAGTGGCATAACCACATAGGCAACAATTTAGGATTACGGCCAACGGGGGCGAATTTTATGGAAGGATATATTCACCTTGGGATACTTAAATAGATAAATATGCACAGACTTTCACATCCACAGTGAAATGTATTTTAAATAGTTTAAAAGGCAAGTTTTAATGCGAAAGGCATGCATCATGCAAAGCATGTGTAAAAAATAATCAGGTAAAGAAGTACATTCATGATATCGCAATTTGGCAGAATAGTGATGTCCCCGTAAGGGAAGGGCAGCGGGGTGAGTTTTCCCATATTTCTGGCGCCTTCTCCCAACCAAAATGGTTACACCTAGTTAGATTTTGTTCCCGGCCAGAACAGCCAACGTAAGTTGACCAAATAATTGCAGAAGAGCCAGAAGGTACGTCGCTTCGAGTGATAAGCTGTGTGAAAGAAACGTGTATTATATAGTATGGGACATACCTTTTGTTTGACATTCTACCCCAGCATCCTCCGAATGCCCGCAATTTTCATTGCCCCATCCTGGGTGAGAGCAGCTTAATATATTTAGTTCTTCACCAAAACAACCAACGTCGTCTAACCATATAGGTCCAGTACCGGAAGGAACCTGATCTCCAGAAAGCGATCTAACAGCATCTGAATAACCAAGCTGACGACAAACAACCCTGGCATCATTTGTATCCCATTCATCATCGCAGATTGTTCCCCATTGTCCATTGTAAAATACCTCAACACGTCCTCTTCCAATTATACTCAATGGCCCTTGCAACCTCAATGTCCCATATTTATCTGAAAGATCTTAAAAGAATATCTCGAGCTTAAGTTCACCAACACGATTCATGACAGAGTCACTAATAGCGAATTTTTCATGAACGGTTAAATTACAACTGTTTTATTTCTCGCATAAGAATCTAGTTAAAACTGACTGTCGGTTTAACAAAAAGAGAGATGAAAATTGAATGGAATTGCAAAATAAAATCGTGAAATATAGGGCATTTACTCGCTGGAACTAAGAGTCAAGTATTAGAACTTGTGTCCCTTATGTAAACTGTTGCACACACTGTGTTATTCACGGGTTCTGGACACGGAATTACTTACAAAAAAATTCTCTCTCATAAGCTCTCTCAACCTGACGTCAATCAACTCACTTGCAAATCGCTCAAATCCTTGTAACTGGTTAACAAGAATGAACGTAGTCAAAATGGGTAAAAAAGTTTTTAACGTTTTAAAAAATCACTATCACACAAATAACCTTATCTATCTTTGGAACAACCGGGTCCAGGACAACAAGGTGATAAAATTATAGTAAAGTGCCCGAATAATACAGAGCCCGCGTAATGTTTGACAAATTCAGTTGCATATATTTTCCTCCATTTGCTGAAAATCATGGTTCAACATCCCAAATATTCAAAATTGCTACTTTACCTTCTGTTGTGCATTTAACTCCAGCGTCTTCGTAATGTTCACACTGCTGATTTCCCCACCCATTATGAGAGCAATTTGTTATATTTGGTTCTTCTCCAGTACAAACGACATAAGATAACCATATTCGCCCAGTACCAGGTGGAGCATCGCCTCGAAGAGCATTAACGGCGTCTGGATAGCCAAGTTGTCGGCATACCACCCTGGCATCGCTGAAATCCCAACCTTTATCACAAATTGTTCCCCATTCTCCATTGTACAGTACTTCAACACGACCTGTTCCATTTGCACTCGATGGTCCCTGTAACCTTAGTGTAACAGCCTTATCTGCAAGAACTGAAAAGCATTTGCGGATATATCAGCTCAACGATGGTATAGTTATAAACTAAGTTGATTCCAAGTAAAAATTCTGTAAGCCTGTAAGGTATACTGCAGCTAATTGGCCAAGCTGATAAAACTTCATATACGAAAAATTGCAAATCAGTCTACAGGTAATGTGAACAGTTCGGTAAACCCTTTTGAAAGATTTCAGAAATTCAAGTCATACATATCACCGCATATTCAAATGTGAAACGTGGCATTACCTTTTTTTTATTATAGTAATTATGGTGAGCAAGGAGATTCTCCGTAGTAAACAAGATTTCTTTATTATGCCCTTGCCAAATCTGTTGTGAATGCATGTTTGCCCGGAATTTTGATTAAACAAAACATGATCTCCCTTGTAACTTTTTACGTCAAACACCGCTTTAATTATACTGGAGGCCATCTGGCTCTCAAAAATTCCTCGCAATAGGTAAGATATAATATAATATTATACCCCATTTCTAAATTAATGGCACTTTTATTGACGTGTAGAGAAACATTTACTTAGAATTATTAGTATAGAGGAATTTTAATGCAGCAATTTTTTCGGTTGCTTTACCTGTTGTACTGCATTCTACTCCAGCGTCTTGAGAATGCGAGCAGTCAGTTATTCCCCAACCATTGTTAGAACAACTTGTTAGATTTTGTTCCCGGCCAGAACAACGAACGTAACTTAACCAAATAACTCCAGAAGATCCCGAAGGTACGTCGCCTCCAGTAAGAGGCCTAAATGCATCCGGGTAGCCAAGTTGACGACATGCAACCCTAGCATCATTTATACCCCAACCATGTTCACAAATTGTTCCCCATATTCCTTTGTGGAATAATTCAACACGGCCTGTTCCATTTGCACTGAATGGCCCTCGTAACCTCAGTGTTTGCGATTGATTACCAGTAACTTCAAAATTTGTAATAATAGATACATGAATTTATGTTGTAGCCATAAATTGAAATTGAAAGAGCTAGGGAATCAAATTTTTGTAATAAAGATTCCAACTTTGAATCGTTTCACTCATGATATCGCATTTGGAAGAAAAGGGCTGTCCCCTTCCGGAATAGGCAGCGGGGTAACTTCCCTATTGTTCCGGCGCCACCTCTGCCTAACCAAAATGGTTACACCTTGTTAGCTTTTGTTCCCGGCCAGAACAACCGACGTAAGCTAACCAAATAATTCCAGAAGAGCCGGAAGGTGTGTCGGTTCGAGTCATAAGCTGTGTGAAAGAAACTCGCTGCGCGTCATGTCATGTTAACAGGTTAATGTAAAGACAATCGAATTAAACCTGCGTAACATGAATATATGAACATCGACCCCTACTTATCGTTTTAGCTACAAGAATATGAATGTGTGTTACTACTTATGGGACTACGATACCTTTTGTTTGACATTCTACCCCAGCATCCTCCGAATGCCCGCAATTTTCATTGCCCCATCCTGGGTGAGAGCAGCTTGATATACTTAGTTCTTCACCAAAACAACCAACGTCGTCTAACCATGTAGGTCCAGTACCGGAAGGAACCTGCCCTCCAGAAAGCGATCTAACAGCATCTGAATAACCAAGTTGACGACAAACAACCCTGGCATCATTTGTATCCCATTCATCATCGCAGATTGTTCCCCATTGTCCATTGTAAAATACCTCAACACGTCCTCTTCCAATTATACTCAATGGCCCTTGCAACCTCAATGTCCCATGTTTATCTGAAAGATCTTAAAAGAATATCTCGAGCTTAAGTTCACCAACACGATTCATGACAGAGTCACTAATAGCGAATTTTTCATGAACGGTTAAATTACAGCTGTGTGAGTTATGGAGAAAGCAACGTTTTATTTCTTACATAAGTAAGTCGGTTTAACAAAAAAAGAGATGAAAATTAAATAGAGTTGCAAAATAAAATCGTAAAATATAGGATATTTACTTCCTGGAACTAAGAGTCAAGTATTAGAACTTTTGTCCCTTATGTAAACGGTTGCACACCGTGTTACTCACGAGTTCTGGACAATGTAATTACTAAAAAAAATAAAATATTCCCTCTCAAGCCTCACCTCACCAAGGCCTCTCAACCTCAGGTCAATCCTCTCGATTGCAAATCGATATCCTTTAAATCCTTATGATTGGTTTACAAAAATGAGAGTACCTGTAAACGCTTAAAGTCGATCCCTATACTCTATCTAAATATCTAAAAGAAGAGCTTTAATTTTTTCTTGTTTTGTGCTATGATTTATTATGCGTTATCCAACCTCTACAAATACTTTTGTATCTGGAGCTTTACCTGTTGTTAAGCACTGCACACCAGCGTCTTCAGAATGGCTGCAATCGTGAATTCCCCATCCTTGATGAGAACAATTTGCTAAAATTCTTTCTATTCCAGTACACGAGACTTCGTCCAACAAAATAGGTCCAGAACCAGATGTAACTCCGCCGCCCCGAAGAGCTTCACGAGCATCTGGATAGCCAAGTTGTCGACATGCAACCCTTGCATCCTCCAAACCCCACCCGTCATCACATATTGTCCCCCACTCTCCTTCGTAGAATACTTCAACACGACCAGTACCATTCGCACTCAAAGGACCTTGTAACCTGAGTGAACCAGGCTTGGGAAGAACTTAAAGGAATAAGATGGAAAATTTAATGTTCACTCACGATCAACTATAAAAAAAACTGTAAGAAACATTATGCCATGCATGAGAGGCAAGGTATGTCTGAAAGAGGGAAACAAAAGGAAAAAACAAAATTTTTGAACTCATTTGAAAGACTACAATTTTAATGCAATATAAAATTTACGAGAGATAATTCAACTCGGCTTTAAAATTTTCTTTTGAGCATGCTTTCAAAATTCGTTTTTCAAAATTCTCAGCAATCTACGCATATAAATTCGTCTAAATGCGTCTAGCCACAGCTTTACCTGTCGTATTACAAACTACTCCAGCGTCCTCCGAATGTTTGCAATTCTGGTTACCCCATCCGCGGTGAGAACAACTTGTTATAACTTGTTCTTCTCCCGTACATATGACGTCGTCTAACCAAATGGGTCCAGAACCAGCAGGAATCTGCCCCCCTTGAAGTGGTCTGATTGCGTCAGAATAACCAAGTTGACGACATGCAACCCTGGCGTCATTTATATCCCACTCGTCGTCACAGATCGTCCCCCATTGTCCACCGTGGAGCACTTCAATGCGACCTGTTCCATTTTCACTCGATGGCCCTTGCAATCTTATTGATCCAGGCTTACCGGCAACAACTTAAAAGAAAATGAAAAGAAGTAGCAATTATTATCGACCATACAGTTAGCTATCTGATTTTAGTCGGCCGTTTTTTTACCTGCAGAACTGCATTCTACTCCGGCGTCTTCGTTGTGCTCGCAATCGCTATTTCCCCATCCATCATGCATGCATCTTCCTATGTTCTGTTCTTTCCCACTACAAACGACGTCATCTAACCATATCTGTCCAGAACCTGAAGGAACCTGGTCACCTTTAAGTGCTCTGACAGCAAGGGGATAGCCAAGTTGACGACATACAACTCTAGCATCTCTGATATTCCATCCATCATCGCAGATTGTCCCCCATTCACCATTGTGATATACTTCGACACGACCAGTACCGTTTCTACTTAATGGACCCTGTAGCCTGACCGTTACCCTCAAATCTGGAAGAAATATAACGACGATATGCGTTGGTAGGGTTGTTGAGGATTGTTAGTGACGAAGAATTTTTTTTAATAACAAAGGACTATCCTCTACCGAAACAGGCTTTAATAACAGTCGGAAGTTTTATGTCCAAGAGACACACATTAAGCCCTCCCCCCCCCTGCCCCGTTAAGCTGTCATACTTTGTTTTACATATCTATTCGTGTCTTTCGAAAGCACGAACGCTGGGATAATGCACGGAAATAATTTGGTGCAAAAAATGCAGTTTTCTAATTCAGGAACTTGCACTAGATTTTTGCTTTCATTTTTTGAAAAATTTATTACCAAGTGATGATAACTCATTGAAAGGAGGTGTTTGTTGAAATAACAAGTCATGCTGACAGGCTGTAATCTTGTAGAAATACTTTCTCAAATACATGATACTTAACACTCACAGATGTTTGTTTTGAACAAGATAAACATTTGAAAGTCCGAGGTTCTGTTTTTAAATTTGCTAATTTTGCTTGTGTGTCTAGTATCTTGTGTGTCTTGTATTCCCAAACTTCCTTTTTGGAATCAAATACAGCATCCGGAATAGAAGCACCAGCCATAAAATATTCTCGCCTGTGAGTAAGCGGAAATGAAATAGGGTGTATGAAATGTTAATATTATGAACTGACGAAATGTTCGCTGTTGTATGACTTATGACATGTTTATGGGTCACGTCGTGATATGTTTATTTCTGTAACATTTGAATCCAGCTATACAAATTACAAACGAATTCAACTGAATATGAATGTAATAATGAATATGGAATGTAAAAATGAATCCATAAATTTTATATAAAGATCTTATAAGGACTCACTCTCTGCACTATTGCTACAAAAATGATAGGCCGTCATAGGCGTACTTCATCATGAATGAACAATGCGTCCCTGATGGGATGGGATTATCCATGCCGTCTCACGATTCGCTCATTGTTTATCCACATGCATGGGTGGTAATTAATATTACGAACGGGGTTTTCCTCCTGGGCGTATGCAGATGTACGACGTTACTGATTACTACAACATGACAGGTTCTGATATTGTTCCAATTTGGTGTAATCATTCGCTGAGATATCGTTTAGATGTACTGTATTCAATTATTTTAGATTAACATACAATAAACAATCGAGGTGAGGTTCATCCCATCCCGAATACTACAGATAAAATTCATTAATCATTTACTTCTTATTGCATGTTACCTTTCACCTTTGATAAACAATAACCTAAGCGGGCGTTTATAATAACGTTTGATTTGTTGTAAAGTTTTAACGAAGTCTAAACGTATAAAATTAAATACCTCGTCAAATTTTTTTTTGAAAATTCCATTTACTCTAAGTATTTGGTAAATTTTCCCAAAGTGTATGTATTTCACACAATTAAATTTGTCACAGAACGAACTTGTTATTTGTTCATAACTAATGCTGTTTGCTAAACGCCTAAAAGATATATTCTGATGTGGTCGACATGCATTCATTAGTAATTAACTGTAATTTTATGTAGCTACTTTATAACTCAATAATGAATTATCTGAGTATACCTGGGGGGATGTGTGGTGATAGGGTCGCAGCTCCTCGCAAGAATGATTTTAAATGGCTGAACTTTATAATACATTTCTGTTTCAACCAATAGCATAGCTTTGTTCTTTAGAAAGCTGCGACATGTCCCGTTAATGCGCCGTTTCAAATATCACTTAATTCCAAGAATTCAGCTTATATCTTGTGAAAATCAATTAGCCCTATTATAAATTATGTCAACTTTCCTTGCACTCTTCCATCTTCACTTGCACAGATCTTGTTTAATTAAACACTCGATGCACTTGCACTAATCTAGTTATCTTTAATTTGTTTTTGAATATGAAATATAACCGACATAGCACGCTTTTTTTTATATTTAATTAAAAAGTCCTGAAGAGGCTGTATTGTAATGTATACAACAAAAGGTGAACGTAACGTATCTGTTCTCGAGTTAAACGCTTTGTGTAGGCGCATATGGTGTATAGTATAACTACCCAGCATACCTGAATTCTGGGCAGCCAAAAGGGTGAGGCCACCTGGTGTATGTAACACTTGATCATGTTACCAATCGGTGCCAAGTTCGTGTCAAGGTTGCATGTGTATTCCAGATAAAAAGAACTTCAAATCTGCTCTTCTAGCATGATATAAAATGCAGAGCTTTGTAAAGATTCTACATAAAGGCTACATGCACACGAGCGTCGTTTTCTAGCGTTTTCAAAATTGGTTTTGTCTATTTTATTGTCTAAGACGGTACAAGCAGAAATTTTCCGTAGTTCTTGCGAGAAGGGAATTCGATACCACGCAAACAACTCGCAAGTTACCCTTGTGGTCGTTAGTTCAACTTGGCTATATAGCCTAGAGTAAATCAATGCGCCCGACTTTGCTATGGGTGACTAGGTATCTGGACAATTACCAGGCTAAAGTAAATGCATTTAACTAGCGACAGCCACTAGCTGCTTACGCGACGCATTGCTGCAAAACATCTCTGCATAAATATTCCTGTAATTTGCATCCATTTAATATATGTTCAGCATTTTTCTTATAATTTGGGACTAAACTTAGTCGGGTCATGTATACAACCGAATGTTTAGTATGTTCGGCAACTTTGTTTTCATTTTAATGAAATAAGTTATGCAACGAAAACAAAGGATAGTTTGTTTGGCTGGTCGATATGCTCAGTATTTTTTAAGATTTGAATCAAAGACTTCCGAGAATCTCTTCCCAAGTTCCCGTTTAGGACCTTTTTGGTTGTTTTCAGGAATCTACTGATCAAACTACAATCCGAGACGGGATATGTGAAACACTTGTTTGCGTGTGAGATCTGAACCGGAATTAATCGCTTTTACCGAAAGGATTTGGTTCGGTCGGATGAATAATCCATTCTAGAAGCGATATTCGTGATTTTTTTGGAGGGATGCAAGTAGCCACGTACGTGATAAGCACTGCTCTTGATTATAATCTCTCGTTGGTGACATATAGCATAGTTATTTAGCTACATTATTTCTAGTTATTAAACACTCTCCTGTACGCGAACGATTTCAAGAGTCTAAAGAACCAGGTAATCACGGAGTACAAGCGACTGATCTTCAAACGCCTCTCACTGGAGTAACTGGCTTTGTCTTTAACGACGTGATCGACACAACGTTTTCTATCAATTATTTTAATACATTACCGCGTAGCTACCTCATTTAGAAACGAATATTTAAACTGGGTAAATATTAACGATACACTTATTGTGTTTAAATCCATATCTTGAGTTCTCCAGGAACTTTGGCCAATTTCATTCGCTTCCCAGGAAAGAAATTTGCGTCAAACTTACCTTGACACTGGCATGTGACAAGAATTAACCCAGCCAACACGCAATTTATGAAAATATTGTTAGACATCTTGCTGCAGTAGATCCAACTGTTAGTCCATACAGCAACCCCAGAAATTAAGTATACAAAAATAACGGCACTTCAAACGGCGGTTTCGTCTACGTTTACAATGCGAAGCCCGAATATCAAGTCGAGATATATGCAGGAGCCAAGTAACTAGACAATTTGCCTAAACTTGGAAAAATATAAAGGCCATACGGGTGTACTGATGGACATTTGATCTCTTAACCCCTTTTCAGTCAATGCATTTCCGCAGTGCGAATTTGAAACCTTATATGAGAGCGAGCCATCAGATAATTCAGATGGTGCACAGGCTATACTTGAAATTGTAATACGATTGTATTTCAGGCTATGCACAGGCTAAATATTTAATGAATTTACGACATTTTACGAAAAAAATACCATGTACATAGTATATGTTTGAGTGCGCGTCAGTTATAGCGGGCTACTTCTGGTTTGATCAAAAATGGCTCATTGCTATTCTTATCCTAAAAATTGATCTCAGACTTTCAGTAGACTATCCCGTGGCTTCACTGACTTGTTTATCTCGTTTTATTTGGAAGCGCTTGCTTTCGTATTAAAGCGGTTCTTCCCATCCCAGCTCGAGTTACATCTCGAAGCCTCGCGAGTTCTTGCCGCCGGCTTCCACGCGCCTCCACGCGCTACAGATCGCGGTTGCATTCAAAGGGTTCTGAGATTGTTGTATCTCGAGAGTATACGCGAGTTCTTCCAGCTGTTGCCAGGTGAAGGCTCTGAACTGACGTCTGACAAAGATGATTTTTGTTGATACGATAGTAGCATGGCTGCTGTTTCTGCTTTTATGAGTATGACCCATATATCTTCAGAAAATCGTATTGCATGTGCATTACAGCGCTGCAAGCCCGACATTGAAAGCCCGCGGTTATCAATTGTCATATAAACACAGTGAAGAAGAAAAAAACAACACTTCAATTGAAAAACGTTTAATTATCACTTCGCTAACAGTGTTGTATATCAGTTATTGTTTAGATACAGAGATATACTCTTATAATTCCTTATGTGTTTATATAGAAAAGTGTATTGACTGCCAATTAATTGTGCGCAAGAATTGACGTCTCACGAGTTTGCTACTAGCAACTTTGTGTATCGTGAAAGTTGTTTCAGGGCAGTTGTCTCACCCCGGATTAGAAAAATATCAAGCGGTATCAAGATGACTAAACTACGAAATGCATTAATTGTGTATACACGAGTAACACGACCCACGTATCATTGGCAAATATATATAAACTTAGAAATGACTTAGTCAATTAAGAATTCTTTCATCAGCTTACGGATATGGGTCGTTTAAATTAGCTTTTCTCGCGATGACGAATACGCTGCCATTTTTTTTTCGAAATCGTAAGGGTAAGAAGACCTCATCACTGCGGCTGTCTTTAATTTTAGCCCCTCATTTTTTCTTCAAATGGTCTATTGCCTCTAAAAAAGGCTTTTTATATTGTTATTATCGTTTAAACTCGTTTAAGAAAATTGAAAGTACCCCAAAAATGGCGGATATTCGTCGCGTGAGAATTCGAAAGGCTAATTGCACATAATTAATTCTGCGTAGGAGGTTGCTTAACCCATACAACTAACAGGCGAATATTACAAATTTTGAAAAACACGAATTGTCCTCCTAAATTGAAATTAGACTGAGATTTAATATCTACAAGGAACGAAGTCATTCGAATTACTTAAATAAAATATTATCCAATTCAAGATACGCACATTTTAATCTTGTATTCTGGTCATCGATGTCAATTAATGATTCGTGGTGTTGTTCTATTTCTGGCAATTTCCCGGTCCAAGGATTGTGGTGCTAGACGGAAATAAGAGCGATAGTTATTCGGGCCAAAGCTTCACACAACCGGTTATAATCTACATGCAGATATATTTTTTGTTCTGTACTGCGGATGTAACATTCCCTTGACAATATTCCCCAGTTACAATTGCATTTTTCTTGCAACTTGCAATGCAATTCTTCTTTCGAGAGATGTAAATTTGGCAACTACCAAACTTTTTAAACTCCATGTCTTTATTACACTCAATGGCGTTTCTTACAATAACATTTTACATTTTTTTAATTTTTTTAACTACATAAAGGGAAAATGACCTCGTTCTTGAAATACCTAATTTATTTTGTAATTCGTGCAATATTTCGTACAAATTCTGAAGAGGACAACATATAATTAATGTCCAGGGGCGCCGGAATATCGATAATAACGGGGGCAGATATTCATATATTCGTGTTCGCAGATCGTAAAAACAATCGATTTCAAAAGGAGTTAATAATGCAGAACACGAATATATGAATATCTGCCCCCGTTATTATCGATATTCCGGCGCCCCTGTTATAATATCGCAGAGCAGCCGTGTATCCAGTGTCGTGTATTTAAGTTCAAAATGTTCAGATAAAAGATAACCGTTTTTACAAATGACCCTGGAAAGATGTTGGAATACAAAAGCCGATTTTCTGTTGCTTCACCTCTTTCTTTACATTGTTAACCAACGTCTTCAAAATGTGAACAATCGTGTGCTCCTAAACCATCAGTATGGTAACAAATTCCCATAATTACAATTAAGATGGTCTTCTCAAATTTAACTGGCAAATGGACAGTAAAAGTGAAAAAGACTTTTCGATTGTTTTACCTGTTGTACTACATTCTACCCCAGCGTCTCTATAATGCGGGCAAGCATTTTTCCCCCAACCATCATGTAAACAACTTGTTAGACTTCGTTCTTCGCCTGCACAATCGACGTTAGACAGCCAAATCAGACCTGAATATCCCGAAGGGACCTCTCCCCCAGGAATATATCTTACTGCATCAGGATAACCAAGTTGACGACATGCAACTCTAGCGTCTTTTAAATCCCATCCAGCATCACAGATTGTCCCCCACAGTCCAGCGTAGAATATTTCAACACGACCTGTTCCATGCCCACTCAATGGCCCTTGTAGCCTTAGTGTTTGCAATGGATTCTCTGTACTTCCTATAAAAGAACAACAATTTTGTTTACCTCTCAACTCGGGAGTGTAACAAATATGTGTAATGAAGACATGTGGTCCCATTTTATGCAGTTGTTCAAGAAACTAAAACGAAGACGCTATATGAAGCTATTTTTCGCCTAGATTATGCATATTTATTCATATTTAAATCAATCCGCAAAACTGCAACTTTATATTTTTTAAGTCTTTGTCAGATAAATGTGCTTCGGGAGCCTAATTTACCTGTAGTAATGCAATGCACGCCAGCGTCCTCGGCATGACTGCAGTCATGATTTGTCCACCCCTGATTAGAACAGCTTGCCAAATATGTTTCTTTTCCAGTGCATGATACATCATCTAACAATATCGGTCCCGAACCAGATAAAACATCGCCACCTCGAAGGTGTCTAAAAGCACCGGAATAACCAAGCTGTCGACATACCACCTTAGCATCATTTATATCCCAGTAGTCATCGCAAATTGTTCCCCATTGTCCAATTAAGAATATCTCTACACGACCTATTCCGAATGCCTTCCAAGGACCTTGTAATCTTAGTGGGCCAGGCTTTCTAACAGCTTAAAGAAAGAAGATAATTATATTTGACATGGTCAATCATCAAATATGATGGTTGGATCTTAACATTTTAAACAACCACACGTGGAACGGTTGTTTGAAAATAGTTAGGGAAAAAATAAACCTTCACTATGCAGTTTCTTAAAAGCATGCCAATTTTTGGGTTGCTTTTTAGTTACCTCTTTTACTACATTCTACTCCAGCATCGCGATAATGGGGGCAGACATTATTTCCCCATCCATTATGAAGACAACTTGTTATATTTTGTTCTTGGCCAGTACAATCCACGGAAGATAACATAACAGGTCCATCGCCAGATGGAACTCCCCTCCAGGAATAAATCTGACTGCATCCGCATACCCAAGTTGACGACAGACCACCCCAGCATCTTCGTTATCCCATCCATCATCGCAGATTGTCCCCCATTCTCCATTGTAGAATATTTCAATACGACCTATTCCTTTTGCACTCAATGGCCCTTGTAACCTCAGCGTTTCCGATAGATTCCCAGTGCAGCTGTTTGGAAGAACATTCGAAATGTCGTAGCAGCACTTTGAACTGTCGGGGCAGGGACGTAACTAGCGCGATAATATTGGTGTGCATACTCATATATTCAGTTCTGCCAGACGGATTTCTGCAAACGCCAAAAATAATTTTGTCATGAAGAATGAGTATATGGATATGGATATGCACCCACCACAATTATCGTGTCTAGTTACGACTTGGGAGTGGAAAAATTAATAAAGACAGATGATAGTATGGTATGGGAACTTGTACGTAGAAGCGGACGCCTGAGAAGCAATTTTCCTGATTACTTCGCCCATATCTGATAATATACTAACAAGTTTCTCGTTGTCTCTTGCCATACCTAAATACAGCTTTATGCTTTTTAATCTTTGCCTGATTTGCGTTTTTCTGGAGCTTAATTTACCTGTATTAATGCAATGCACGCCAGCGTCCTGGACATGACTGCAGTCATGTTTTTCCCAGCCCTGATGAGAACAGCTTTGCAAATATGGTTCTATACCAGTACACGAGACTTCATCCAAAAAGATTTTTCCAGAACCAGACAAAACTTGTTTACCTCCTAGAGATTCGAGAGCACCTGAATAACCAAGCTGGCGACAAACCACCTTAGCATCATTTATATCCCATTCATCATCGCAAATGGTTCCCCATTGTCCATGGTAGAATACTTCAACACGACCTATTCCATAAGCACCCATAGGACCTTGTAATCTCAGTGGCACAGGCTTTGTATCAACTTAAAAAGAAGAAGACGAAATCAAACATTTTGAAAATTTTGGGAATCATTAGTGTGTAGATTTTAATATTTTAAACGACGAAACGTGGAACAGTTGTTTAAAAATAGTTAAAACGAAGATAAACTTTTTCCAGAGTCTGAAAAACAGGCGATTTTTCGATTGCTTAACACCTGTTTTACTACATTCAACTCCAGCATCTTGAGAGTGTGAGCAGTAATTATTTCCCCATCCTTCACTAGGGCAACTTGTTATATTTTGTTCTTGCCCAGTACATCGGACGTAAGATAACAATACAGGTCCAGTGCCAGATGGAACTTGTTCCCCAGAAAGGGATCTCACTGCAACCGCATATCCAAGTTGACGACATGCCACCCAAGCATCTTTGAAATCCCATCCAAGATCACAGATTGTCCCCCATAGTCCAGCGTAGTATACTTCAACACGGCCTGTTCCATTTGCACTCAGTGGCCCTTTTAACCTCAATGTTTGCGATGGACTCCCAGAATCTAAAATAGAATGTCTACATGAATATTAATATGTCATAGCGATGCATTGAAGTAAAAATAGTAACAAGGAAAAATATACTTGAATGTATAAAATATACATTACTAGTGAGGTTAAAATGTCAAATCAAAAAGGCACCTAGTTTTACTGGAATGGAATTTTTATATGGTTGCGTAAAGGAATGGTGGAAAGAAAGCTATGCTATGCATCATATTTATGATGGTGGATTAAATCATCTAAAACTCTCAAACTTATTCGACTTACTCATTTTCAGGTTAATCATTTATCTGAAAATCTATCTTAAGGACAGTTAGCTAGGAAATATTCGCCATCATCCATTTTTATCTGGAGCTTTACCTGTTGTATTAATACATTGAACGCCGGCGTCTTCCAAATGAGAAATACAATCATAATTTCCCCAACCCTTATGATTGCAACTTTGTATAGTTTTTCTGTTCCATTACACGAGACACCATCTAACCATGTAGGCCCAGGACCGTTAGGAACCTGGCTCCCAGGTAGAGATCTGGCCGCACCTCTGTAACCAAGTTGACGACATACAACATTAGCATCGTTTATATCCCATTCATTGTCGCAGATTGTTCCCCATTCTCCTTTGTAGAATACTTCAACACGACCAATTCCACTTGCACTCAGACGTCCTTGCAACCTCAGTGGCCCATCCTTTGCATGATTAGTAGCTGCAAATTAAATGAAGTTCAATATCATAGGCAAGAACAAATATTGAAAAAGAACTTGTTCTGGAAACCCTAAAGGACTGAACTCACGTATGCTTAATCGGATGACGTGACGAAAATGGTATGGTATATCATTTCGACTTTGTCGCCTTCCATTAACAGCTTTAAAATAGAGATGTATGACATCAAACGATACGTTAATCCTCGTTGTTGCTCATTCGTATTTCCTCGCCTAAGCAACCTATTCAACACTTCTTACAATCACTTTTGAGCGCTTCATTGGTGCAGATTCATAATATTATTGTTTAATATACGATCAATATTGATTGTTTAGCCGGATATATGGATCTATTACAACGGATCTTTGCAGGAAAGCGACAAACTCGAACTTTTCATATCCATTCTTATTGCATCATCTATTGAGCATAAAAGCTCAGTAGTGAAAGTATTGCACGATTAAGTTCTAATTTCTAAGGAAATAAGTTTAATTTAAGGAAGAAAAATAAAAGATAATGTAAAGAGATCTAAAGATTTTTTGATAAATATAGATATCTGTCCATAAGTGAATATGTCCAGAGCAAAATTATATATACAATTTGTGGAGTATTTGAACAAATTATGAATTTTGCTTTTTTCAAAATTTGTATTTAATCCTTGCAGCCTTGTTTTTGAAACTCTCTTAAAGTTTTTTGAACGAATGAGTCTGAGTTAACATGTCTTGAATATTTATTAACTTAAACAGCTCTTTATTCTTTTTACAAAATTTGCTTCTTGCATCAACTTTCAAAGAAATTTTAAGGAAATAACGCATTAAAAGAACCGGGTCAACCGGTTGCATATAAATTGTTAACGATAATAACTATATAGTTGGCTGAACAAGTTGAAGCTTTTTTACAACTGACCCCACTGACGATCGAGGTCTTGCAATGCAAAATTTTCATGTCTTTCCTGTCTAGTTCTACACTGCACTCCGGCATCTTGATAATGCGTGCAATCTACATTTCCAAAACCGTTACGAGAACACCATGCTAGATTTTGTTCCTCTCCAGTACAGGCGACCTCGTCTAGCCAGATACGCCCACTACCAGATGGAACCTCGCCGCCTTGGAATTTTTTAACGGCATCTGGAAAACCAAGTTGACGACACACAACCCTTGCATCATCCATATCCCAATCATCATCACAAACTGTCCCCCACTGTCCGTCGTAGAGCACTTCAACACGACCAATGCCATTCTCACTCAATGGTCCTTGTAACCGCACTGGTAGATACACTTCTGGCGACACTGACCAGTCTGCAAGAAATCGAAAGAATATTATTCTCACAATACTATCATCAGCTCGAGTCGTATGTAATATGCCATTCAGGTATGAGAACGAGAGCCAAAAGTATAAAATTACAAAAGGTAAAAAGAGAATTTTTTACACTTTTTTGGTCAGCTGAATTGAAAAAAGCGCTTTTTCCGTTTCGCTTTTCACATACAATATTTTGTTAAATTATGGATTTTCTTTGTAATCCCTTCTCTTTTTTGCAATTTTGGTGGTTTTCTGGAGTTTATCAGATGAAAGTATCGTCGGAAATGGAAGTTTTTCTTTGCTTTTGATTTCTGAACTGAAATTCACCGCTTTTACCCGAGGAATGCTTTCCTTCTACATCTTTTGTCTTATGATAGCTTCATAATAAATACTCCCCTGGAAGAGGTGTCAACTTACACTGCCACTGTGTTTAAATATTCCGACTCTTTTGAAAACACTTTTAATAAACCATAGGCTCTCTGTGTTGCATGCAATTTGCTAGTCAAAAAACTTCATTTGTATATCTCGAGTTCTTCAGGTTTCCTGGTTCATTTTATCAAGTCAGGAAGGAAGAAATTAGCGTCAGACTTACCTTCGTATTGCCACTCTGGGTAAGTTAAGAGAACTAGACCAACTAACACGCAAATAATAAAAATTGTCTTTGACATGTTGCTGAATGCTGAAGTTGCCATGAAACAACCTTCATGCAGCGGTAAATTCATAAAACGTACGATAGTAGCGGTATTTCTTTGGCTGTTCGCATTTCAACACTCGAAGTCCGAATACATATAATATATACATGATATAAACAACATGTAACAAGACGATTCGCTTTAATTCTGGAAAATATAAAGGTCACGAGTGTGCATTGAGGGAAATTCGACCCATTATAATTTATAATCCCTAATCTGTCAATGCCAGTTCCACAATAAAAATCTATAGCCTGATGAGAACCATGCATGTACGAGAGTTATTGTTCTGTTTTAATTTCACAGCAGTCGTATCAGACTTTCAGTTGACTATCACATAGTTTACCCGTGCATTTCGTTGCCTTTGGAGACGGGGAAACAACTTAACTAAAAAAAACACGTGAATTTCGCCCAGTCTCTACAGAGAATCGACCTCTTCCGCGTATCTTTTTTGCAATCCTACTATTTGGCGCCAAAAAGCAAAAATGAGTACTAGTGTAAAATAAAAATTCCAGTCCCGTTTACAGTATAGTCAATTCATTGGCACGGCACGACTAAAATTGGTACCAGTACCAATTTTTAGTGTTCAAGCTATCAATACAAAGCCTGGATTGTAGGGGGGGGGGGGCTCATGCATGAAACCAGGCATTTTAGCCGCCCCGTGTCAGTAATTTTAGTGTAGTTTAAACGGGGCTTCTGTTATCACTGATTAATGTGAAAGTCCTTTCCTAATGAATCAGTAGACGAAAAAAGGGGAAGTTGAGGTCAATCACTGAAAATCAAAATATTTTTTCTCGAGTGGAAACATCGTCATGGAATTGGTACGGCGTGAGGCGTGATCTCCCACTCAACGACAGAATAAGGATTTTATGGAAGAATTATTTTAAATCTGTCGTTACATTCCAGAGCAAGAAGGCTAAGTAAAATCCACAGCCTACTGGCCACTAAGACTATAGGCATGAGTTGCTTTTCCCGGTCGGTATAGCTAATGTATTATTATCAACATGCAAACGTTACAAATTTTTAAAATTACAAATAATTCCTAAAACTAAGTTAATAGCCCGTTTATATGTCTCCAGGAAACAAAGTGACCCGAATGAAATGTTATTATCATTTAAAATTCTAAAGTATATTTCAAATTTATAATCAATATTGTGTTGTGCATTGGTTCGCGGAGTTGTTGACGTTCTCGCGATTCTACGATCAATCCAGGATTATGGTGCTAGACGAAAAAAGAGTGATGATTATACAGTTAGTGAATTCTAAATTTTGCAATGGCACTTGAGCACTAAAGCCTGGCAGGAGAAGTAATTCGGTACGACTATTTTCGACCAATGATCTCTAGCAGGTAGTGTAAACTTGGTCATATTTGATGTCATGATGCAGGATGGTAATATTAATGTTGTTTCAATACCCATAAACAACTCTGCACTTCCCATGCACTTCTGCTGAAGTAAGCAACCTCGATCACCTTTACTCAGGGGTGTGACGATCATCCTTAAATAATAGTCTGCGAGGTCGAAATCTTTGCTTGGAAGAACACAATTAAGTGCTTACTTGGGTTGACTTAGTAACGTCAGCAGGATTTCCATTACTTACATGAATATGGCTGTCATCATAAGAGATAGCAATGACAAAAAAGCGAAACGAAGAACTTTTTGAAAAGAATGCACAATATATCTTATTAACACAGATCCTTCCCTTCCTTGTTGTTGTCAATTACAAGGAATTTCCTTGCATTGTGGCAACCCTGCATGAACTTAAGAAAAACGGCTAACTACTAGTAAGTATCGTACCTTGGATGTGGAGAACGGTCAAAGAAATCTTTTCCTTGATAGTCGGCTTTACATAAACAACAGACTGGCCGTTGATGATAACCGTTTGATTCGTACCAGCATCGACCGCACTAACTGCTAACGATTTCGAAGTCTTCAATTTTTCACTCTTGACCACTGTTTTACTCGGTTCAAGTTCGAAATATTCTTGTTTACCGGATATATCTGTGGTTACGAGTACTTTACTATGATACTTGTTTAACAGTAAAACTGCAACGTAGAAATCGACTACAGAAAAAAAGGAAATTTCGATGAGTCGAAGTTTTCTTGCATTCCCTTCTGTAAATCATGTTGTAATTTCTGGTAATCATCAGAATTTGCTGAAGTTTACCTTTTTAATTTGATGCATTAAACCACTATGCAAACGATTAGTACGAGCAATATTTTTCATAACAAAATAATTATGTCCAGTTCAGCAAGTTCTCGAGCATTCAAATGAACTTTCTGTTTATAAAACATCATTCAGCTGATTGAAGTTTATATTTTTGTTTGATCATCAAACGTAATTTTAGCAAAACATATGACTTGTAGCCTAACCTGATGTATTGCATTCTATCCCAGCGACATCAAAATGCACACAATTACTATTTCCCCATCCGGAATGAGCACAACCATTTATGTCTTGTTCGCTTCCGGTACAAAAGACCTTCTCCAACCATACACGACTAGAACCAGAAGGTACAATGTACCAGGGAAGAACTCTAACAGCATCTGGATAACCAAGTTGACGACAAGCTACCCTTGCTTCTTCTATGTCCCATGCATGACTACAAATTTTTCCCCATTGTCCATCGTGGAGTACTTCAACTCGACCTGTTCCATTGGCACTTTGTGGTCCCTGTAACCTGAGGGACCCAGGTCTACCTGGATCAACTGCAATTAAATTGTTGTACTTGATTTTATTTGAGCTAATCCCGACCAAAAAACAGCATTGAAGTGCGCAAAATCAGTACAACTATCTATGACAGTTCAAATACCATACCTGAAATACAATATACTACAACGTCGTAATCATGTCTGCAAAATCTAGTTCCGCTTCCCCAATCAGCATGAGAACAGTTGGTCAAGTATTGCTCGGTTCCATTACAAGCAACATCACTTAACCAAATGGGGCCAGAACCAACAGGAGCCCTTCTTTCTCCACGATGATTGATAGCATCCGAATAACCAAGTTGACGACATACAACCCTAGCGTCTCTTAGATCCCATCCATAATTACAGATTGTTCCCCATCGTCCAGCGTAAAATACCTCAACACGACCTGTTCCATATGCACTTAATGGCCCCTGTAACCTGACTGGAACCGGTTTATCTGAAATAACTGAAAAGAACATTTTATAGTAAAATACCTGCTACAGTTCTATGTTTTCTCAAAATGAATCCATGCAGGAAGGCCGAAATGGGGAAATCATTCAGGACAAAGTACGCTATTTTTCAAGTTGACAACTGTTCCCGGAAAAGTTTTATTCCCTCGTGTGTACGGCAAGCAATTGACAAGTTTTCTTTCACAAAGAGCTACGTTTAATAGCTTATAGCTTGGCTTCGAATGGCAGTTTCGTAAACCTGGAATGTGGTTTGTGTGCACTCGAGTATTGTTTCGGGGCATTTGAGCAGGGCATTAATGATGGGATGGCTTTGAACTTTTGGTTTACAATGCCAATGGTACAGCACGGGAGAAAAGAGCAAAAGAATATCCCATATTTCCATTATGCAAAAGCTCTTGCCTCTTGAAATTTTGTACGCGAACCAATAATAAATGGACAAAAAATTAACAACCTCTACTAATCATTAATATATAAACTAAACATAGAGGCAACAGGAATCTTTGTTGCCCACAACTCGTAAGACTTGATTGGCATTAAAAATAATGGCTGTACCAAAATATATAACAATGTACACTTCAAAACCTTTCTTTTCGGTAACTTTACCTGTTTTACTACATTCGACTCCAACATCGTCAGAATTCCCGCAAAAAGTTCTTCCCCATCCGAAATGAGGACAGCTTGTTATATTTTGTTCGTCTCCAGTACAAGTGGCTGAAGATAACCAAATGCGTCCAGAACCTCGTGGAACCTGACTCTTTAGAAGAGCTTGGACTGCATCAGGATATCCCAGCTGACGGCAGACAACCCTGGCATTTTTTATACCCCACTGGCCATATTCACATATTCTTCCCCATTCTCTGTTGTACAGTATTTCAACACGACCTGTTCCATTCGCACTCAATGGCCCTTGTAACCTTACTGGCCAAGTAGTCGCTGTAAGAACTAAAAAGAAGATATTTGGGTAAACCAGCTCAGTTCTAACGCTTCAAGCCTGTATCTTTTGCTGTGCCTACACTGTTCGCTCAAAATCAAGCAAACAGCAAATCAGATTTAGAAAATCAACTGGTGCAATATTACATTTTACAATTTATAAACTAACAAACTTTATATCTCCTGGGATTAGGTAAGATCGAATATATGCTTAAAAAATACATTTCAAATACATTTATGTCGCTCATGAAAAGTGATATTCCGATTGAAGTAGCGAAATGATTTAAGGACTGTTGTTGCTTTACCTCTATTGCTACATTCCAGTCCAACGTCAGTGTAGCTCCGGCAATCATGATTCCCCCATCCCCCATGGGAACAACTGGATATTTTTTTTCTTCCCCAGAACAAGTGATATTGTTTAACCATATGGGACCATAACCACGAGGAACCTGTGATCCTTGAAGAGCAGTAACAGCATCTTGATAACCAAGTTGACGACATGCAACCCTGGCATCATTAATATCCCATCCTTCATCACAAATTTTCCCCCATTGCCTATTATAAAGTACTTCAACACGACCGGTTCCATTCGCACTCGATGGTCCTTGTAGTCGGAGTGACCCAGGCCGACCTGAAGCAGCTAAATAAATATGTGAATGTATGAGGCAATACGTTACCAATATGTGAGTGTATGAGGTCATTCGCGGACATTCGCAGTAGGATATTCCTGATTTGTTTGGAAAAATTCCAAACCACAAAGTTTACTGTGCATGAAAAATGAAATATTAAACTACCTGAAATACATTGTACTCCAGCGTCGTCGTAATGTGTACAGTAAACATCCCCTTTTCCCCAATCGGAGTAAGAACAATTAGCCATGCTTTCTTCTCGTCCTGTGCATTTAACACCAAATTGCCAAATATGACCAGTGCCTGAAGGTGTTTGGGAGCCTGCAAGAGCTCTTGCAACGTTAAGATAACCAAGTTGACGGCATACAACTCGAGCCTCGTTTATGTCCCAATCAGCATCACAGAATGTTCCCCATTGTCCATTGTAAAGCACTTCTACACGACCTTTCCCAATGGCACTCGATGGTCCTTGTAGCCTCAGTGTTACAGGCTTATTTTCTAGAACTGAAAAAAATATCTGATTTTACGAGATTGGTGATAGCATAGACATTATTAACCAATTCTCTGTCACTGACGAAACGTTAATCTTACCTCTTGTACTACATTCTACCCCAACGTCTTCACGATGTGTGCAAAAATGGATTCCCCAGCCGTTGTGAGAACAAAGTGAAACATTTTGTTCGGTCCCATTGCAAGTTACATAGGATAACCAAATAGGTCCATCGCCCGATTGAACTTGCTTATAAAGAAGAGATCTGACCGCATCTGGATAACCAAGTTGACGACATGCAACTTTCGCATTTTTCATGCCCCATCCATCACCGCAGATGGTCCCCCATTGTCCATTGTGGAGAATCTCAACACGACCTTTTCCATTTGCACTCGATGGTCCTCGCAACCTTAATGTTCTAGGTTTATTTTCTTCAATATAAAAGAAAGTATGTGATGATATAAAGTAAAAGTGACAACAAATTCCTATGAGAAGCAATCAGGGGCGTAACTAGAACGATAATTGGGGGTGAATATTCATATATTCAGTTCTGCCCGACGGATTTCTATTGTAAGCTATTGCACGTACAAAAGAAATTCGTCGAGAAGCACTGAATATATGAATATTCACCCCCCCCCCCAAATCTCGTTTCAGTTACGCCACTGGAAGCAATCACCTGTCTCACAGATGATTTCGGAACGATCATTTCAACTCGAGCTCATCATAGTCACCTAGACATGGACGATATATTTGTATAATATTTGTATTCTGGTTAAATAATTGCGATGATGAGGTAATTCGTGTTATCTGTACGTGTAAACGTGTAACATATTGTTTGGGTAAACGTAGGAATCAAGGATATGTGATTTAAATTTTTTAGTTTGTTGAAGATTTACACTTCCTACAAACTTTGTTACAGAATTTGTTAACGTTCCTGACTTTTAAAGGCATTAACAAGCAGTAACATCTGCTATCCGCCATTTTGTTTTTTTATGAAATCTAACTTTCGCGACGTACGTGAGAAGCAGAACTGACGTTTCAGAGTAACAACTACAAGTTGCTGCATATCTTTAAAAACAGCGACACTTTTTTGTCAAAAGTAATGTATGGGAATCAGATTTTACATTATTCATCTTGTTGTTCATTCAAATTCCTTAATTCAGGAACAATTCAGTTCAATTTAATCAAAAAAGTTATGGATGTTATCTACAAATGTCTCATGGAACAACTTGCTTTACTTTACCTGCTGTTTTGCATTCAACTCCGACATCCTCGGAATGACTGCAATCATGAACTCCCCATCCGGCATGGGAACATCTGGTTATATCAGTTTCTTTCCTCTTGCAGTAGAGGCCATCTAACCATATAGGTCCGGAACCAGGAGGAACCTGAATGAGTGTTCTCAGAGCATCCGGATAACCAAGTTGACGACATACAATCGCAGCATCTCTCGAATCCCATTCATCACGACAAATTGTCCCCCATTGTCCTTGGAACAACACTTCAACACGACCTTTTCCAAGTCTACTTAAAGGACCTCGTAACCTGATTTTAACAGGACCTATTTCTGAATATTGTAACGTTATCATTTAATTAGTCTGAAGATGAAAGCAAAATTCCAAATGTGCTGCACACATTGAAGTAATGACTTTATTCACCAATTAGTTTGCTATTTGTTATAGTTTACTTTGTTTGAAAGAGAATTAATATGGGCACTGAGATAAGAGCTTTATTAGATCAAGACAACGGGGAATCGCCAAAATAATCAAACTTGGAATAGTTGTATTAAAATAGTTTTGAATTAGCTTTCATTCTTATATTTTCATTCCTATTTCATTCTTATTACTTATCAACTAAAAATGTATGGTAAATTACCTGTTGTACTACATTCCACTCCAGCGTCTTCAGAATGTGAGCAAGCATTATTTCCCCAAGCATTATTAGAACAACTTGTTATATTCGGTTCTTGGCCAATACAGTTTACGTAAGATAACCAAATAGGTCCAGACCCAAATGGAACCTCTCCCCCACGAAGAGACTTTATTGCATCAGGATAACCAAGCTGACGACATGCAACCCTGGCGTCATTTATATCCCATCCATCATCGCAGATTGTTCCCCATTGTCCATTGTAGAGCACTTCAACGCGACCTGTTCCATTTGCACTCAACGGGCCTCGAAGTCTCACGGAAACTGGCCTTCCTGCAATAACTTAAATGGACATTCTTATATAAATGATGAGTACTTTTCAGCGCGCTAAACCTCTGAAATATTTGAAAGGCATGCAAACATGAAAAGCTTTGGTACCGGGAAATCAATTCTTAATTCGAACCATTATAATAATCATAAAGATTCCTCAGAGTTTCATAGACCCTCTACCAGGAAGCATCCCCAAAAAAATTCAATATTGAATTCAAGTAGTGCCGAAACTAGACGCGAAAAATAGGGAGTGTATATTCTGAATTATCACGGGAAACAAAACAATTAAACAAACTCTGCAGCAGAAAATCAACTGCAAAAGAGCCATTTAATATGGGATGATTAGTTTTTCGGTTGCCAAATTACCTTCCGTATTACATTCTACTCCAGCGTCTTCACTATGTGAGCAAATATTATTTCCATATCCATCATGGTAACAGCTTGTTATACTTTGTTCATTGCCAGTACAGGAGACTTGAGTCAACCAAATATTCCCAGTTCCTGAAGGAACATAACCCCCACCAAGAGATCTTACTGCATCAGGATAACCAAGTTGACGACATGCAACCCTGGCATCTTTGATATCCCAACCATCTTGACAGATTGTTCCCCACTTGCCATTGTAGAATATTTCAACACGACCTGTTCCATTTGCGCTCAATGGTCCTTGTAACCTCAGTATTTGCGATAGATTACCAGTAACGTCAATAACTATAATAGCAATAGACATGTCATAGCCATGTCAAGTGTGAGGAAGGTGACGAACCTATCCCGAATCCACCTTTAAAACTTTTATGCTCTCTAAATCTTTACCATTTTTCTGGACCTACCTGTTCTGCTACATTCTACTCCAGCGTCTTCGTTATGTGAGCAATCACTAATTCCCCATCCACTATGAGAACAACTTGATATGTTTTGTTCTGTTCCGGTACACGAAACTTCATCTAAAAATATACGACCAGAGCCTGGTCGGATCTGGCCACCTCGAAGAGGTCTGTGAGCATCTGGAAAACCGAGTTGACGACATGCAACCTTGGCATCTCTCATATCCCAATTATCATCACAGATTGTCCCCCATTGTCCATTGTAGAGTACTTCAACACGGCCGGTGCCATTCGCACTTGATGGTCCTTGTAACCTCAGTGACCCAGGCCGACCTACATAAACTGGAAATATCTAAATATATTATGTTTCTGCATTTATATCATATTAGTAAGGAGGTCTTTGCAAGAGCTTTGAACAACAAAACAGTGTTCCTGAAACTTATAAGTAAATCAAGATGAAAGTTTTAGAATCATTAGGGAATTGACCAGCAAAATCGCAATTATTTTTTTAGTAAGGCGAAAAAATGAAAACTTTATTGTGAAAATGGATCACTGATAGTGATTTTGTAAATAGAACTGGCATTAACAATTTCACGTTCGCAAAGAGTGAAAAAAAATTGCCTAAAACTTTAGAAACACAAAATGGTGCTTAAGACTTTATAAATATGGTGAACTTTTCCATATCAAGTAAAGTAATACAGTATTTAATTAAATGACTGTAGAAAGCTTGCAGAAAAGGAACAGAAATTCTCGCAGAGATGTTTTAGTAGGTACCTGGACTAAATCTCTACCTGTGGAATAACCGCTTGTGTGCATAGTATCCATTTTTCTTCCGTTGCATTCTCAAATTCATCTGGGAAGCATTTTGGAAAACACTATTTCCCTGACAGGCTTACATTGCTTATAATATTTACCGTCGTTTTACCTGTGGTTTGACACTCCACGCCAAAGTTTTCGTATCCTTCGCAATTATAATCTCCCCATCCGCTATGATCACAGCCTGTTATATTTTGTTCTTCTCCTGTGCAGTGGAGGTTAGATAACCATATAGGTCCATCACCGGAAGGAACCTCGTCCCTTGAAAGAGTTCTGATGACACCGGAATATCCAAGTTGACGACAAACAACCTTAGAATTGCCTATTTGCCACCCACGATTACAAACCGCCCCCCATTGTCCATTGTAGAGTACTTCAACACGACCTATACCCGTTGCACTCAATGGTCCTTGTAATCTCAATGATCCCGGCTCGCCGGCAACACCTGGAAAAAAAGTATGTATAAGTGTGTCATTTTTAAGAGATAGAAAACATTTTCCATGCTTCCAAACAGTCAGTGTAGAAAAACGCGTGGGAGTTTGGGAGAACGGAAAATAATCAGTGGAAAAACGAGCCCGTAAGGCCATGTTATTTCGAGCTCCCAAACTCCCACAAAAAAAGTGTTTTCTATTTCGTTTATAATATAACTCAAGAAAAATGATTGTGTACAAACATTATAATTCGATTCAGTTACAATTTCTCATCACATTACTTCGTTTGTCAATTTCGGCGGGAAAATTTCTGTGTTTCTATATGAGCTCAAGGCGAAGTTAATATAGGCTTATAATCACCAAGCCTGAGGCGACTAATTGTTTTAGTATAAATTTTCGAGGTGAAAAACAACAACAAAAAGCTAAATAGTCACCGGCCGGTGACTATATATCACTTCAGAGACAGTGAATTTTGACCAATCAAAATACAGGAAAATCAATAGTCACCTATAAATTTATACGATGGAAATACGCTTCTCAAAGCATATCATGTAACAGACTACATTCCATACGTCAGAAGTGAATTGGATCCGACAAACTTGGATCGTGTGAACAAACCTTTATACAACGTGTACTCTTAAAAAAATGCGTACGTTAGCAAAAAATTGCTTCTCATTAGCAAAAGATGAAGATTTTCAGCTTTTCAAAAATTCGAAATTTTCCTATATATTTTCATTTTAAGTCGCCGTTACTTTCTGTGTCTTTCTGGGTATGAGTTTTTCTATCGCAATTAAATACCTGTTGTACCGCATTCTACTCCAGCGTCGTTTGAATGTGGGCAGTCATTATTTGCCCATCCATTGTGAGGACAACTTCTTATATTCTGTTCTTGGCCAGTGCAACGGACGTTAGATAACATAACAGGTCCAGTGCCAGGAGGAACCTCTCCCCCAGGAATCGATCTGACTGCAAACGCATACCCAAGTTGACGACATGCAACAATAGCATCTTTGAAATCCCATCCACCGTCACAGATTGTTCCCCATTGACCCCTGTAGAAGACTTCAACGCGACCTGTTCCATTTGCACTCAATGGACCTTGTAACCGCAATGCTTGCGATTGATTCCAAGTATCTGAGATTGAACACAGGAATTTATATGGTATGCGTTGAGGTGCAAGGAAGAAAAAAATAGTTATCTAGATTCATAATTCATAGCAGGGAAGTAACAATGTTCTGGGTGTATTTTTGTGGTAATACGATACACATTCAGTTTGGTGTCGAGTTAACACGTCGAATCATGCTGAAAAAATCATGCTGGTGATGCAAATTTAATCACGGGGTGTCTTGCTATGACGCATTATTCGTTATTTTAAATTTAGAATCGCATTACTCTTATCTTGAACTTTACCAGTTGTAGTGCATTCAACGCCGGCGTCTTCAGGATGACTGCAATCATGTTTTCCCCATCTTCTGTGAGAACAACTTGTTAGATTTTGTTCTGTTCCTTTACACGAGACGTCATCTAGCAATATGGGTCCAACACCGTCAGGAACGTCCAACCCTTCGATAGATCTGACCGCACCTGGGTAACCGAGCTGACGACATGCAACATTAGCATCATTGATATCCCATTCATCATCACATATCGTTCCCCACCGCCCTGCGTAGAGTATTTCAACACGGCCAATGCCACTTGCACTTAAATCACCTTGTAACCTTAGCGATCCATCCTTTGAAGAATAATCTTAAAGAATAATGATTAGCTACAACAAGAAGCTCAATTTTCATTGATAAATATTCACGCAGCCTTTATCAAGAGGAAAATGAATAAGGTTCATGTGAAACCTAGGCTTTTACTAGGTTCGTGTGAAATCTGGTCTATTACTGAAAGCTAGGTTCTATATAAGCTACAGAAGCTATGGCATGTAACAGAAAAAGGGTTTAAAAATACAATTTTTTCCTGAATCTGAAAGGAGGTGTTTTGTTTTCGTGATAATGTTTCAACCGGTGATAAACAGGAAAACTCTTAGGATATTGTTTTTCCTAGGAATTTAGGGTACAAAAAAGGCAAAATCATTTTTATTCTTATTTGCATTTCATGCCACGCTCAACTTCAAAACGTCAAATTGACACTGCAAAAATCTCTTGGATTACCTGTATTACTACATTCTACTCCGGCGTCTTCAGAATGCGTGCAATCTTCATTTCCCAAACCGTTGTGGTAACACATTGCTATGTTTTTTTCTTCTCCAGTACAGGCGACATTATCTAACCAAGTAGGCCCTGTACCAGATGGAACATCACCTGCTACATATCTACTGAGGGCATATGAAAATCCAAGTTGACGACAGACAACTTTAGCATCATCCATATCCCAGTCATCATCACAAACTGTCCCCCACTGTCCGTCGTGGAACACTTCTACACGACCAGTACCATTCGCACTTAATGGCCCTTGTAACCGTACTGGTAGATTCGGTTCTGAAAAAATTGGAAAGAATACGTAAATTCATATTACAGTTGCGAGTGGTTTGTTTGAAAAGTACGTTAGTGATTTTTGGTATCATGTTGAAAACAATCAAAACCAAGAGCGCATGATGAACTAGTCTCATGCCATTTAATGATTTGAATGCCGTCGACAAACGGCTATATTTCAAGAAAACGATATTTGCTCGTGTATCATATACAAATAGCCTCTCAGGGTCTTCCAATCTATTAGAAGGACTTTTCTTCATTCTTTAAGAACTTATAAACTGATAACTTGTAGAGTGATCTTCCAAATTTTAAAGTATTTCTTATAATATACACAAAAGCTTTAGAGAAAATCGTATTGAAACCATGAAGGGCATGTCTTTAAGAGTACGAGCTGTTTTCGCAAATATTATCTCTCTTTCTTTCCTTCTACGTTTACTTTTCACATCTGGAATGCGTATGCTTTTTCAAATAAAATTGTAGATATATAGCAATACTCCTTTACCTTCTGTCGTGCATTCAACTCCAGCGTCTTGGGTATGCTCGCAGCTGTGCTTTTTCCACCCAGAATGAGTACAACTGGTTATATTCTTTTCGTTTCCAGAACAATCGACATTAGCTAACCATATTTGTCCGGAACCAGAGCGAACATCCCTCCCTTGAAGAGCATTAAAAGCATGCGAATAGCCAAGTTGACGACACGCAACCTTAGCATCTCGTAAATCCCATCCAGCGTCACAAATTGTTCCCCACTGTCCATTGTAAAGTACTTCAACACGACCTGTTCCATTCTCACTCAACGGTCCTTGTAACCTCAGTGGTACAGGTTTACCTTCAAGAACTGAAAGAACACCGGAACATATTAGGCCAGCAATCCTTGTTAAAGTAGGATTGCATTTACCATGTTCAAAGTTTGTATAGTTACCATCTTAACGTATACCATGTTAACCAAAGTTTAACACTGGCGAAGTTTAACACCGAAGTTTACCACTGGAAGTTAACTGAAGTTTAACACACCGAAGTTAACCGAAGTTTAACACCGAAGTTTAACACTGGAAGGTTAACTGAAGTTTAATGTTTCCTGTGAGTGTGTGCACTTCCTCATTGAAAAATTGGGCATTATTTTAGAGCTTTCTTAGTACTAATTCAAGCCTAAGTTTGTTTTGTTGTATACTATTACATATATATACTGCAAACTCTAAATTACGGAACTTTTTAGACTTCCCCCCCCGAAATAGCGTGAAATGAAAACAAACATACTTGCAGACCCCGGGATTTACACATTTCACTGGAAAATTCTTGAACTCGGGAAACTTGAATCTTCCTTTGGTGCGCAGATGCCAGCCTCGCCTTGCGGCAAGCATGTTTTTATCAAGTCGGACACAGTCTGATTTAAGCATTTGCAAGTCACTCAAAATGTCAAGAAATACAACTTCTATAGATAGATGTTTTTTACTACAATTTAGTACGATTGTACCTGTTGTACTACATTCTACTCCAGCGTCTTCAGAGTGTGAGCAACCAGTATTTCCCCAACCAGTATAGGAGCATCTTGTTAGATTTTGTTCTCTACCAGTACAATTGACGTGAGATAACCAAATATTTCCATGAAATCCTGGAGGCACCTGACCCGCACCAAGAGATCTCACTGCGTCTGGATAACCAAGTTGACGACATACAACTCTGGCATCTTTGATATCCCATGCATCATCACAGATTGTTCCCCATAGTCGATTATGAAATACTTCAACACGACCTGTTCCATTTGCACTTAATGGGCCTTTTAGCCTTAGTGTTTGCGATATATTATCAGCATCAGCTGTGTGGAAGAAAGTCTAAATTTATATGCTGTAGAGTCTGCACCCATCAAAGTGTGAGTAAGTGACAAAATTGTGATATCCATGCGTAGAGGCAGTCATGCATATATAACCAAACTCCGAAACTCTTTGCTATTAATAAGAGCAAAGCATGTGAATATTGCGAATATGCTTGCGTCGTTAGGAGAAGATAAATTTTAGTTTAAAACTTCCTAGGTTTCGCCATATGTTTCAATGCTCGTGAAAAAGCCCCCGAGGGAGAAAATCGAGAAGTGCGATTTTTTTCTGTTTCATATAATTGCATGACAACATTTCATGAGAAGTTATACGAAGAGGCTTCCACGTTGCTATCTGCAACATTATTTTTGCTTCTTGCATACCTAATTACAATTATATTTCATTAAAGCTTTACCTTCTATGAGACATTCCACACCAGCGTCTTCGGAATGAGTGCAATCATGATTTCCCCATCCTCGATGAGAACAACTTGCTAAATTTTGTTCTGTCCCATTACACGAGACATCATCTAAAAGTATGGGTCCAGTACCAGATGAAACCTGACCGCCTTGGAGATATCTGAAAGCACTTGAATATCCAAGTTGGCGACATACCACCTTGGCGGCATTCATATCCCATGCATCATCGCAGATTGTCCCCCATTGTCCATTGTAGAATACCTCTACACGACCTATTCCATATACATCCAGAGGACCTTGTAATCTCACTTTAACAGGCTCAGTAACAACTTGAAGGAATGGAATAAGATGATTAGATTAGATCTATTATCAGGAAAAGTTCAGCAATCAATAGGTTATGGATTTTGATATTTTAAAGGAATGAGACAACGAACTGGTGAAATACTGGGGAAAGCTAAAGCAAGAAAGAACTTTTACAGTTTCATTTCAACAAATAAGTTATTAAATATACAAGATCTTTCGATGGGCAAGATTACCTGTCTTACTACATTCTACCCCGGCGTCTTCAGAGTGTGAACAGGCATTATTGCCCCAACCATTATGAGCACAACTTGTTATTTTCTCTTCTTGGCCCTTACAAGCAACGAGAGATAACATAACAGGTCCAGTACCAGGTAGAACCTCTCTCCCAGATATGGATCTGATTGCAGCCGCATACCCAAGTTGACGACATGCAACAACAGCATCTTCGAAATCCCACCCATTGTCACAGACTGTGCCCCATTGCCCTCTGTAGAACACTTCAACACGACCTGTTCCGTTTGCACTTAGTGGTCCTTGTAACCTCAGTGCTTCAGATTGATTCCAAGTACCTGGGAAGGAAAACTTGATTTTTTACGGTGTACACTGAAGTGCCGGGACGAAAATAATTTGTAATAAATATGGATTCATGCTAAATAAATAGCAGGGAATGAACAATGTTATTTATTTTTGTAGCGAGATGAAATTAATCAGTCAAGATTCGTTTAGAAATGATTTGAACATAAGTGACTTTACCACAATTAACTTAACAAGGTATGCTCCCGAATACAATTATTAGTAGGGCGTAAATGTTGCATTGGGCTAAATAAAGTTGGACATTTTCTGAGTGACCGCTTTTTAACGGTACGGTTGCATAAAAAAGGGTGTATAGTCGAACTATGTATCATTAAAAATTATAATATAACATTGATAGTACGCGCGTGCTGATTGGTCAATAAGCGTGTTTCTATCACTGTATAGAAACACGGGACTTTTCCCTCCAAACTTGACATCGAATGAAGCGATGTAATGAGAATTTGTAATTAAATCGAATTATAATATTTGTACAAAATCTTTTTATTAAGTTATATTATAAAAGAAATAGAATATATGTTCTCCTGTGTTACTTTACTTGGCAAGAAAGTTGACCTGACCTTTCTATAAAGTTTCATCTCCAGCGTTACCTGTACTCCTGCATATTACTCCGGCGTCTTCAGAATGCGTGCAATCTTCATTTCCATAACCGTTGTGGAAACACATTGCTATATTTCCTTCTTCTCCAGTACAGGCAACCTCATCCAACCAAATACGCCCAGAACCAGGTGGAACACCGCCCGCTGGGAGTTCACTCACGGCATCTGAAAAACCAAGTTGACGACAAACAACCCTTGCATCATCAAATCCCCAGCGATCATCACAGATTGTGCCCCACTCTCCGTCATGAAGCACTTCAACACGACCAATACCAGTAGCATTTAGTGGCCCTTGCAACCTAATTGGCAGATTCGGCTCTGCAAAAAATTGAAGAACCATCATGACCATCGATAAGCGGTTTATGCAGTTATATAAAATCAGTTATGTATATTAAGGATTTTTTAATGACGTGTGCAATTACACGCGCGGGTCCAAAACACGCATCACATGAAACAAACACGCGTCGTGTATGTTGTTCTGATTATTCTGATTCTGATAGCAGCATTTATGTTTGTTTCTCGCTGGTCTTGGCAGTGCGTTCAAAAATAAAACTAGACAAATATCGCGAGGTTATTAATGTTTCCACGCGCAAGAGCGCAACTAAATATACTGTAACGTGCCACCTTAATTAGCCTGGAAAATGTGGAATTTTTCAGATCTGTTAAAAACGAAATTTTTCCCTGTTCACTACAACTCTACCTGTTCTTGTACACATTACTCCAGCGTCTCTGTTATGGTCACACTCGTGATAGCCCCATCCATAATGAAAGCAACTTGTTATATTTTGTTCGTCTCCATTGCAAGCGACATTAGTTAGCCAAATTCGTCCAGAGCCAGAAGGTACCTCGCCACCTCGAAGAATGTTAAAAGCATATGGATACCCAAGTTGACGACACGCAACTTTCGCGTCTCTTAAATCCCAGCCATGATCACAAATTGTTCCCCACTGTCCATTATAGAGTACTTCCACCCGTCCTGTTCCAGTTGCACTCAAAGGTCCTTTTAACCTCAATGACAAAGGTTTATCTGCAAGAACTAAAAAGCGTTTTGGAATATAATATTATCTGGTCAGATGCTAGTTAGGCTGAGAGGATTACACAATTAGAAACTCAATTGAACAGCCAGTAAGATATGTAACTCAGTAATCAAAAACGGAACATTAACTCATGTAAGCAAACACAACTGGTAGGATTGCTATTCAGCCTGAGAATTCACTGTTGTGAATCGTGATGAAATTGTTTCGGAAATTTTGGTATGAATTTAATCATTTTTGTATTTGTATTGTAGCAGAAAGGTACACAGTGCTTGAAAACTGCACGAAATTCTTGCTGAACAGAGTATTATCACTAGAAAGAATGTATGGTTAGATACAAATTCCCTTGATTGCATGGTAACTAGGAATTGATTGCATCATACAAGGTTTAAGTCCAAAAAACGATCTTGGAACCAGTATGGACAAAAATGTTGAAGATATTTTTTGGGCAAAGCGTGAGCACTTTCTGTTTGATGCTGCATTACCTGTTCTACTACATTCTACTCCAGCGTCCCTGTAATAAGGGCAAGCATTATTTCCCCAACCATCATGAGGACAACTGGTTAAATTTTGTTCTTGGCCAGTACAAGCGACGTTAGATAGCCAAATGGGTCCTAAACGCCTCGAACGAATGTCTTGCCCTCCTACAATATGTCTTACGGCATCCGGATAACCAAGCTGACGACATACCACCCTAGCATCTTCGATTCCCCATCCAGCATCACAGATTGTCCCCCATAGTCCTTGGTATAATACTTCCACACGGCCTGTTCCATTTGCGCTCAATGGCCCTTCCAATCTGAGTGTTTGCGATAGATTCCCTGTAACTTCAATAGCTGGAATGAAAAAACAACTGACTTATAATTATGTCGTATTATTATGACAAATTATTATTATTATTATGACTATTAGCATGACAAATTCGTACAATAAGGATTTAAACTCGGAAACGTTTTGCTCAGGCTCCCTCTATATCTGCTTATACAACCTTTGTCTGAATGACGCATCGTACCGACACCATGAAGTATTTTTTTCGCTTTACCTGTCGTCATGCATTGCACACCAGCGTCTTCGGAATGGCTGCAATCATGATTTTTCCATCCTTGGTGAGAACAATGTGCAAGACTTTCTTCTGTTCCAGTGCACGAGACGCTATCTAACAATATATGTCCAGAACCAGATTGAACCCGGGTGCCTTGAAGAGCATTGAGAGCACCTGGATAACCAAGTTCGCGACATACAACTTTCGCGTCATTTATATCCCAGTCATCATCACAGATTGTCCCCCATTGTCCATTATATAATACCTCCACGCGACCAATACCACTCTCAATCAATGGGCCTTGTAACCTTAGCTTAAAAGCTAGAAGGAATTGGATGATCAGTCTGTTACTAAGAGAATTGATAGCATTCTTCGTGAACGAGAAACGAAATAATTGTATCTCATTGGTAACTCTAAAAGAATTGTCTGAGGGGAAATGAAAAGGCGTGGAAGCTTCATAAGTTCCGGACGATGAAACAACTGGCGCTGGAATATATGAGGATAACTGCTTGTTTATCAGAAAATTGTCAATAACTCATTTATTGGCTTATGAACAACTCGCATCAATGCCAAACTAAATGAATTTCATTTTCTGGAAAAGAGAATTTGTGCGCGCATCGTATGTAGGCAATAAATTCGTTTCAAACGAAAATTTTGAATTCCTAAAATACCTGGGTCCGGGTAAATCGCTTCAAAATCGCCCTCTGTTAGGAATAACTTAAAATCCTAGTATTCCTAAATTGAGAATCCTCTTTAATAATTGTTGGTTCCAAGGCTATAATTTTATTGCTTTTAAAGCATTTTTAGAACGGTTGAAAAAATCACTATCCGGTGAATAACGCTATCCAGCATTCGTATACAACCGGCCCCAGGATGTTATCTGTTTTGCCTGCTCTAAACCGTTACTGGAATACAATTTGAAATTGGAAGAAGACGCAATAAGCCTCCCTACAATTGATTCCAGAATGATTTTTCCATTCAAGAGCTTTTTTTTCTCACTTTACCTGTTCTTCTACATTCTACTCCAGCGTCCTCAGAATGTGAGCAATCGTTTACCCCAAAACCATTATGATGACACATTGCTATACTCTCCTCTTTCCCAGTGCAAGCGACGTTATCTAACCAAATACGCCCCGAACCAGATGGAACCTGCTCCCCATCAAGTTTTGCAATGGCATCCGGATACCCTAGTTGACGACACACAAGCCTAGCCTCCACTAAATCCCAATTATCATCGCAGATCGTCCCCCACTCTCCATTATGAATACTTCGACACGACCGGTGCCGTTGGCACTCAATGGCCCCCGTAATCTGAGTGGTAAATTCGGGTCTGCGAAAATTGAAAATTGAAAAGTTATTATCTAGGAAAGGTTTTCCCAAAAAATCCAAAAAAGAAATTCGTAAAAATTCTTGAAATTAAGAGCGTGCACCATTTACTCAAATAATTTCACAATCCATTGTAATCACGCATACCAAATATACAACATCTTTACCTGCTGTTGCGCATTTAACTCCAGCGTCTTTGTCATGTCCACATTGTTGATTTCCCCATCCATTATGAGAACAACTTGTTATATTTTGTTCTTCTCCAGTACAACCGACATAAGATAACCATATTCGTCCAGAACCTGATGGAACCTCGCCGCCTTGAAGAGCATTAAAGGCGCCTGAATAGCCAAGTTGTCGGCATACCACCCTGGCATCTCTGAAACTCCAATCATTATCACAAATTGTTCCCCATTCTCCATTGTATAGTACTTCAACACGACCTGTTCCATTTGCACTCGATGGCCCCTGTAACCTCAGTATAACCGGCTTATCTGAAAGAACTTTAAAGTATTTGAGAATATATCAGCTCAATGATGGCATATATTTCATATAAATTAAAATTTATTTTTAAGGTTATGCGACTCTGTAGTCAAACTAAACTTAAAAGTAATCCGTAGGTAGTGGTAGAAAAAATTAATCAGTAGATAGTGCTAAGAGTTGAAACCGTGTTGACTGATGAAAATTTGTCGGAATTTTTCGTTCTCGAATGGACTCGTACCGGTATTGGGCCGGATAGCTAAAAATAAAACAGTTTTATGAAGATTGCGTCTTTAGAAATTCAAGTCATACAATTGAATATTCAGATGGCGAGCAAACAGTGGCGTAGCTAGCATCGATAATTGGGCGCCGATATTCATATATTCATGTTCTGCATTATCAATTTCTTTTGAAATATATTTTCTTTGCAGTCACTTAACATGAATATATGCATGAATATTGCCCACTCCCCAATTATCGATGGCTACGCCACTGCATGCGAGCAAAAACGTCTCGGCAGAAAACACGATAATTTTATTGTACACACGGTTGCCAAAACTATATAATTATTGTGAATCCTCGTTCGACCTTGAATTTGGGTTGAATAAAACATGAATGTTCACGTGCATAAACTTAACCGAAAATTGACTAAATAGTAGGAAATGAAATAAGAGGAATTTTTCTTAAATGCTTTACCTGTTGTACTACATTCTACTCCAGCGTCTTGAGAATGCGAGCAGGCATTATTTCCCCAACCATTGTGAGAACAACTTGTTAGATTTTGTTCCCGGCCAGAACAACGGACATAACTAACCAAATAACTGCAGAAGATCCAGAAGGTACGTCGCCTCCAGTAAGAGGCCTAACTGCATCCGGGTACCCAAGTTGACGACATGCAACCCTGGCATCATTTATACCCCAACCATGTTCACAAATTGTCCCCCATAGTCCCCTATGGAATATTTCAACACGGCCTGTTCCATTCGCACTCGATGGCCCTCGTAACCTCAGTGTTTGCGATTGATTACCAGTGACTTCAAAATCTGTAATGAATTTATGTTGTAGCCATAAATTTAAGTTGCAGGAGGTATCAAATTTTGATGATAATATTTGCTAGAGTATTTGTTTACGTAAAAACATTAAACATGGCCACCCACAGAAGTGCCGGCAGTAATTTAGGACTACGGGGACCGCATTTAACGGGCTTGACACATGTGAAAACAAAAGCTGCATTAGTATGTGACTACGATACCTGTTGTTTTACACTCTACCCCAGCGTCTTCCGAATGGCTGCAATCTTCAATGCCCCATCCTGCGTGAGAGCAGCTTGATATATTTAGTTCTTTTCCAATACAACCAACGTCGTCTAACCATATAGGTCCAGTACCGGAAAGAACCTCATCTCCAGAAAGCGATCTGACAGCATCTGAATAACCAAGTTGACGACAAACAACCCTGGCATCATTTATATCCCATTCATCATCGCAGATTGTCCCCCATTCTTCACGGTAAAACACTTCGAGACGACCCTTTCCAATTGTACTCAATGGCCCTTGTAACCTCAATGTCCCATGTTTATCTGAAAGACCTTGAAAGAATACCCGAGCTAGTAGAATTCACAGATACGACTCATGATAAAGTCAGAAGTAGTGAATTTTAATTTTCGAACGACAAAATTACAACGACAAGAGGTGTGAGGTATGGGAGGGCAACGTCTTATTTCTCATACAAAATCGGATTGAAACTGGAAAAGTTGGTTTAACGAGAAAAGTGATAACATTAAAATCATGATAAAGTATTTATTTATTAGAATTAAGAGTCGGGTATTTGAACTTCTGTCCCCTATGTGAATTGTTGCACATTATGTTCCTCGCGGATTCTGGACATGTAATTATTAACAATTAAAACATTCCCTCTCATGATCTATCTCAACCTCACGTCAATCATCTCACTTATAATTTTTTTTTCAGAATTTTTTGTATGAATTTATTAATTTTTGCGCTTGTATTGTGGCAGAGAGGTACACAGTGCTTGAAAACGGCAGGAAATTCTTGCTGAACAGATCGAGTGTTATTAATAAAAAGGATGTATGGTTAGATACACATTCCCTTGATTGCATGGTAACTACGAATTGATTCCATTGTACAAGGTTTAAGTCCAAATAATTGAAGCAAACAATCTTGGATCCAGTGTGATCCAATGTGAGAAAAACAAAGAAAAATTCCGCTCCGCGCGCAAAATTCCGCCTAGTGGAAAACAGGCTTTAGAAAAGCCTCATTCGACCTTGTTCTCGAAAAAACCTCATTTGACCTTGCACCTATCGTGGAAAGAGCCTGGAACGGCATAGTTGAGAAAGGCATCGTGTAAATACGAACTCGTATCGTATGTTGGCAATAAATTGGTTTCGAACGCATATTTTGAATTCCAAAAATTCCTCGGGCCTGTTCTATCAAAGCCGGATAGCGCTATCCACTGCATGGATAGTGTGTTTTTTTCCAATCGCTTCAAAATCGCCCGCTGTTAGGAATAACTTTGATTAAATCCTAGTATTCCTAAATTGAGAATCCTTTTTAATAATTGTTGGTTCCAAACCTGAAATTTTCTTGCTTTTCAAGCATTTTTAGAACGGTTGAAAAAAATCACTATCCAGTGGATAGCGCAATCCAACAATCGTATACAACCGGCCCCAGGATGTCTGCTGTTGTTATTTGTTTTGCCTGCTCTAAACCGTTACTGGAATACATTTCGAAATTGAAAGAAGACCCAATAAGCCTCCCTACAATTGACTCCAGAATGATCCTTCTATTCAAGAGTTTTTTTGTCACTTTACCTCTTCTACTACATTTTACTCCAGCGTCCTCAGAATGTGAGCAATCGTTTACTCCCAAACCATTATGATGACACATTGCTATATTCTCCTCTTTCCCAGTGCAAGCGACGTTATCTAACCAAATACGCCCCGAACCAGATGGAACCTGCCCCCCATCAAATTTTGCAATGGCATCTGGATACCCTAGTTGACGACACACAACCCTAGCGTGCACTAAATCCCAATTATCATCGCAGATCGTCCCCCACTCTCCATTGTGAAATACTTCGACACGACCGGTGCCGCTGGCACTCAATGGCCCTTGTAATCTTAGTGGTAAATTCGGGTCTGCGAAAATTGAAAATTGAAATGTTATTATTAAAAAAAGATTTTGCACAAAAATTCGAAAAAAGAAACCGTAAAAATTCTTGAAATGAAAGCGCGCACCTTTTCTTCAAAAATTCCACAATCCATTGTAATTACGCTTACTAAATAAACAACTTCTTTACCTGCTGTTGCGCATTTAACTCCAGCGTCTTTGTCGTGTTCACATTGTTGATTTCCCCATCCATTATGAGAACAACTTGTTATATTTTGTTCTTCTCCAGTACAATCGACATAAGATAACCATATTCGTCCAGAACCTGATGGAACCTCGCCTCCTTGAAGAGCATTAAAGGCGCCTGAATAGCCAAGTTGTCGGCATACCACCCTGGCATCTCTTAAACTCCAACCATTATCACAAATTGTTCCCCATTCTCCATTGTACAGTACTTCAACACGACCTGTTCCATTTGCACTCGATGGCCCTTGTAACCTGAGTGTAACCGGCGTATCTGCAAGAACTTTGAAGTATTTGAGAATATATCAGGTCAATGATGGTATGAATTTGATATAAATTAAAAATACTTTAAGGTTATGGACTTTAGTAGTCAAACTAAACTTAAAAATAATCCATAGGTAGTGTTAAAAAAAGTAATCAGTATAGGTAGTGCTAACAACTGTAAGCCGTGTTGACTGATGGAAATTTGTTGGAATTTTTCGTTCTCGACTGGACTCGTACCGGTATTGGTCCAGAGAGCTAAAAATGAAACAGTTTTATGAAGATTGCGTCTTTAGAAATTCAAGTCATATGATTGAATATCCAGATGTCGAGCAAGCACTGGCGTAGCCAGCATCGATAATTGGGCGCCGATATTCATACATTCATGTTTTCCATTATCAATTTCTTTTGAAATCTATTGTCCTTGCAGTCACTTCACATGAAAATATGGATATTGCCCACCCCCCAATTATCGATTGCAACGCCGCTGCGAGCAAGAAAAATATCCGCAGTAAACACGAATATTTTATTGAACGTACGTTTGCCAAATGAATCCTCGTTCGCCCTTGAATTTGGGTTGAATAAAACATGAATGTTCACGTGCATAAAATCAACCGAAAATTAACTGAATAGTAAGAAATAAAATAAGAGGAATTTTTTTAAATGCTTAACCTGTTGTACTACATTCTACTCCAGCGTCTTGAGAATGCGAGCAGGCATTATTTCCCCAACCAATATGAGAACAACTTGTTAGATTTTGTTCCCGGCCAGAACAACTGACGTAACTTAACCAAATAACTCCAGAAGATCCAGAAGGTACGTCGCCTCCAGTAAGAGGCCTAACTGCATCCGGGTACCCAAGTTGACGACATGCAACCCTGGCATCATTTATACCCCAAGCATGTTCACAAATTGTCCCCCATAGTCCTTTGTGGAATATTTCAACACGACCTGTTCCATTTGCACTCGATGGCCCTCGTAACCTCAGTGTTTGCGATTGATTACCAGTAACTTCAAAATCTGTAATGAATTTATGTTGTAGCCATAATTTTAAGTTGCAGGAGGGTATCGAATTTTCATAATAATATTTGGTAGAGTATTTGTTTACGCAAAAACATTAAACATGGCCACCCACAGAAGTGCCGGCAGTAATTTAGGACTACGGGGACCGCATTTAACGGGCTTGACACATGTGAAAACAAAAGCTGCATTAGTATGTGACTACGATACCTGTTGTTTTACACTCTACCCCAGCGTCTTCCGAATGGCTGCAATCTTGAATGCCCCATCCTGCGTGAGAGCAGCTTGATATATTTAGTTCTTTTCCAATACAACCAACGTTATCTAACCATATTGGTCCACTACCGGAAGGAACCTGATCTCCAGAAAGCGATCTAAGAGCATCTGAATAACCAAGTTGACGACAAACAACCCTGGCATCATTTATATCCCATTCATCATCGCAGATTGTTCCCCATTGTTCACGGTAGAACACTTCGAGACGACCCTTTCCAATTGTACTCAATGGCCCTTGTAATCTCAATGTCCCATGTTTATCTGAAAGATCTTGAAAGAATACCCGAGCTAATTGAGTTCACAGATACGACTCATGATAAAGTCAGAAGTAGCGATTTTTAATTTTCGAACGACAAATTTACAACGACAAGAGGTGTGAGGGTATGGAAAGGCAACGTCTTATTTCTCGTACAAAATCGGATTAAAACTGGAGAAGTCGGTTTAACGAAAAGGAGATAACATTAAAATCATGATAAAGTATATTTTTATTGGAACTAAGCCGAGTCGGGTATTTGAACTTCTGTCCCCTATGTGAACTGTTGCACACTATGTTCCTCGCGGATTCTGGGCATGTAATTATTAACAATTTAAGCATTCCTTCTCATAAGCTATCTTAACCTCACGTCATTCATCTCAATTGCAATTTTTTTTTTGAGAAATTTTTGTATGAATTTAATAATTTTTGTACTTGTATTGTGGCAGAAAGGTACACAGTGCTTGAAAACGGCACGAAATTCTTGCTGAACAGAGTATTATTACTAAAAAGGATGTATGGTTAGATACACATTCCCTTGATTGCAAGGTAACTACGAATTGATTCCATTATACAAGGTTTAATATATAAGTCCAAATAATGGAAACAAACAATCTTGGATTCAGTGTGATCCAATGTGAGAAAAACAAAGAAAAATTCCGCTTCGCGCGCAAAATTCTGCCTAGTTGAAACCAGGATTTAGAAAAGCCTCATTCGACCTTGTTCTTGAAAAAACCTCATTTGACTTTGCACCTATCGTGAAAAGATCCCGGAACGGCATAGTTGAGAGAGGTATCGTGTAAACACGATCTCGTATCGTATGTAGGCAATAAATTGGTTTCGAACGCATATTTTGAATTCCTGAAATACCTGGGGCCTGTTGTATGAAAGCCGGATAGCGCTATCCACCGGATAGTGTGTTGTTTTTTTTCAATCGCTTCAAAATCGCCCGCTATTAGGAATAACTTTGATTAAATCGTGGTATTCCTAAATTAAGGATCCTCTTTGATAATATTTGTTTCAAAGGCTGAAATTTTATTGCCATTGAAGCATTTTTAGAACGGTTAAAAAAATCATTATCCGGTGGATGGCGCTATCCAACCTTCGTACAACCTGCCCCAGGATTTTTGCTGTTGTTTTTTGTTTTGCCTGCTCTAAACCATTACTGGAATACATTTTAAAATTGGAAAAAGACGCAATAAAGCTCTCTACAATTGATTCCAGAATGATTTTTCCATTCAAGAGTTTTTTTTGTCACTTTACCTGTTCTTCTACATTTTACTCCAGCGTCCTCAGAATGTGAGCAATCGTTTACTCCTAAACCATTATGATCACACAATGCTATATTCTCCTCTTTCCCAGTGCAAGCGACGTTATCTAACCAAATACGCCCCGAACCAGATGGAACCTGCCCCCCATCAAGTTTTGCAATTGCATCTTGATACCCTAGTTGACGACACACAACTATAGCATGTTCTAATTCCCAATAATCGTCGCAGATCGTCCCCCACTCTCCATTGTGAAATACTTCGACACGACCGGTGCCGTTGGCACTCAATCTTAGTGGTAAATTCGGGTCTGCGAAAATTGAAAATTGAAATGTTATTATTAAAAAAAAATTTTGCAAAAAATTCGAAAAAAGAAACTGTAAAAATTCTTGAAATGAGAGCGTGCACCATTTCCTCAAAAATTCGACAATCCATTGTAGTTACGTATACTAAATATACAACATCTTTACCTGCTGTTGCGCATATAACCCCAGCGTCTTTGTCATGTTCACATTGTTGATTTCCCCATCCATTATGAGAACAACTTGTTATATTTTGCTCTTCCCCAGTACAACCGACATAAGATAACCATATTCGCCCTGAACCAGATGGAACCTCGCCGCCTTGAAGAGCATTAAAGGCGCCTGAATAGCCAAGTTGTCGGCATACCACCCTGGCATCTCTTAAACTCCAATCATTATCACAAATTGTTCCCCATTCTCCATTGTACAGTACTTCAACACGACCTGTTCCATTTGCACTCGATGGCCCCTGTAACCTCAGTATAACCGGCTTATCTGCAAGAACTTTAAAGTATTTGAGAAAATATCAGGTCAATGATGGTAAAAATTTGATATATATTGAAAATTATTTTCAAGGTTATGGAATTCAGTAGTCAAACTAAACTTAAAAGTAAAAGGTAGGTAGTGTAAAAAAGTAATCAGTAGGTAGTGCTAACAGTTGTAAACCGTGTTGACTTATGGAAATGTTTCGGAATTTTTCGTTCTCGACAGGACTCGTACCGGTATTGGTCCGGAGAGCTAAAAATGAAACAGTTTTATGAAGATTGCGTCTTTAGAAATTCAAGTCATATAATTGAATATTCAGATGGCGAGCAAGTAGTGGCGTAGCCAGCTTGAGGAGGGCGATATTCATATATTCATGTTCTGCATTATCAATTTCGTTTGAAATCTATTGTCCTTGCAGTCACTTAACATGTGCCACTGCGAGCAAGAAAAGTCTCCGCAGAAAACACGATTATTTTATTGTACGTACGGTTGCCAAAACTATTGTGAATCCTCACTCGACCTTGAATTTAGGTTAAATAAAACATGAATGTTCACGTGCATAAAATCAATCGAATATCAACTGAATAGTAGCAAATTGCGGTGCCCGCGCCAAGTTTGGCACCGCATTATATTCTGCCTGTGAGTTTGTTTGTTCGCATCAATACGTTTCCTTAATCGTCTAGAAAAAATTCCTTGCACATGCTTGGAATGCTTGGAATGCTTGGAATTTTTTCCTAATTATTACTATTAATCTTGTTGTACGTTTGCCAAATTCCTTTTTTAAAGGAACGTTCTTTTTTCAATTTCAATCTCAAACTCTGATAATTGCGTGTATCTCTGCTTTTATGCACCCAAGAAGGACAAAAATACCACCATTCGATTCAGCGTAAGAAATTATACTTACAGTTCTTAAATATATTACTAAACAAGAGTATTCGCAGCGATTTATGACGTTTGAAAGACAAACGAAATTGAATTGTTGACAAATCGCTCAAAATTACTATGCTATACTTTACTAGTAATAGTAAGTTTGGTCTTTGATATCTTTCATATCGTTGGTTTTCTCTTTTAATTTTCGTCCTTAAATAAGTGATCGGTCTTACATTACGATTTATTTTATAGTACTTTGAGCCAAATATATTCTACTTCGAAGGTTTTAAAGTATAGTTTCAATAAGCGAACTTTATGACAAATCGCTCAAAATTATTAAACAAATTAAAAATGCAGTACGCTTAATCCTTGACTTCTGTATCGTTGCTTTTCTCGTTTCCGGCTCTACACCAGTTTATTCGTCTCACGTTTCTCTTCATTTTGATAGTATTTTTAGATAGTATTTTTAGCCTAAATATTTTATTTCTGAAGATTTTAAAACGGCGCAATTTTGACCTTAATGTACCAACCAACCAGGCAGGCTGCGGCCGACAGGAGAATGTAAGTTGGTGATGTCGTTAGAAATGAGCGGACGTTTTATTTCTAGGCAAGCATTGCGGGCACCGCATTTTAGTACTGTGTCTGGTTAAATTTTTCTTTTCCTACTATTTTTCTTAAATCCTTTACCTGTTGTACTACATTCTACTCCAGCGTCTTCAGAATGCGAGCACGCATTATCTCCCCAACCATTGTGATAACAACTTGTTAGATTTTGTTCCCCGCCAGAACAACGGACGTAACTTAACCAAATAATTCCAGAAGATCCAGAAGGCACGTCGCCTCCAGTAAGAGGCCTAACTGCATCCAGGTAACCAAGTTGATGACATGCAACCCTAGCATCATTTATATCCCAACCATCATCACAAATTGTCCCCCATAGTCCTTTGTGGAATATTTCAACACGGCCTGTTCCATTTGCACTTGATGGCCCTCGTAACCTCAGTGTTTGCGATTGATTACCAGTAACTTCAAAATTTGTAACAATAAAGATATCAATTTATGTTCTAGCCATAAATTTAAGTCGGAGGAGGATATCAAATTTCATATTATTTGCTGGAGTATTTCTTTGCGCAAAAACATGGCCACCCACAGAAGTGCCGGCAGCAATTTAGGACTCCGGGTAACGATTTTAACGGTTTGACACAAGTGAAAACAAAAGCTGCATTAGTATGTGACTACGGTACCTGTTATTTTGCAATCTACCCCAGCGTCTTCCGAATGGCTGCAATCTTCAGTGCCCCATCCTGCGTGAGAGCAGCTTGATATATTTAGTTCTTTTCCAATACAACCAACGTTATCTAACCATATAGGTCCAGTACCGGAAGGAACCTGATCTCCAGAAAGTGATCTAAGAGCATCTGAATAACCAAGTTGACGACAAGCAACCCTGGCATCATTTATATCCCATTCATCATCGCAGATTGTTCCCCATTCTCCGCGGTAGAACACTTCGAGACGACCCTGTCCAATTGTACTCAATGGCCCTTGTAATCTCAATGTCCCATGTTTATCTGAAAGAGGTTGAAAGAATATCCCGAGCTAATTGAGTTCACGGCCAAATGGGTCATGGTAGAGTGAGAGGTAGCGAATTTTAATATTTGAACCACAAAATTACAACGACAAAAGGTGTGAGGGTATGGAAAAGCAACGTCTTATTTCTCGTATAAAATCGGATTAAAATTGGAAAGGTCGGTTTAACGAGAAAAGAGATAACAATTCAACGGTTTGACACAAGTGAAAACAAAAGCTGCATTAGTATGTGACTACGATACCTGTTATTTTGCAATCTACCCCAGCGTCTTCCGAATGGCTGCAATCTTCAGTGCCCCATCCTGCGTGAGAGCAGCTTGATATATTTAGTTCTTTTCCAATACAACCAACGTTATCTAACCATATAGGTCCAGTACCGGAAGGAACCTGATCTCCAGAAAGTGATCTAAGAGCATCTGAATAACCAAGTTGACGACATACAACCCTGGCGTCATTTATATCCCATTCATCATCGCAGATTGTTCCCCATTCTCCACGGTAGAATACCTCAACACGTCCTCTTCCAGTTGTACTCAATGGCCCTTGTAATCTCAATGTCCCATGTTTATCTGAAAGACCTTGAAAGAATATCCCGAGCTAATTGAGTTCACGGCCATACGAATCATGGTAAAGTCAGAGGTAGCGAATTTTAATTTTCGAACGACAAAATTACAACGACAAAAGGTGTGAGGTATGGAAAAGCAACGTCTTATTTCTCGTATAAAATCGGATTAAAACTGGAAAAGTTGGTTTAACGAGAAAAGAGATAACATTAAAATCATGATAAAGTATTTATTTATTGGAACTAAGAGACGGGTATTAGAACTTCTGTCCCCTATGTGAACTGTTGCACATTATGTTCCTCGCGGATTCTGGGCATGTATTTATTAACAATTTAAGCATTCCCTCTCATAAACTCAACCTGACGTGAATCATCTCACTTGCAATTTTTTTTTTGAGAAATTTTTGTATGAATTTAATAATTTTTGTACTTGTATTGTGGCAGAGAGGTACACAGTGCTTGAAAACGGCACGAAATTCTTGCTGAACAGAGTATTATTACTAAAAAGGATGTATGGTTAGATTAAGATACACATTTCCTACTGGTAGTTGATTGCATGGTAACTACGAATTGATTCCATTATACAAGGTTTAAGTCCCAATAATGGAAGCAAACACTCTTGCATCCAGTGTGATCAAATGTGAGAAAAACAAAGAAAAATCCCGCTCCGCGCGCAAAATTTCGCCTAGTGGAAAACAGGCTTTAAAAAAGTCTCATTCGACCTTGTTCTTGAAAAAATGTTATTTGACTTTGCACCTATCGTGGAAAAAGCCCAGAACGGCATAATTGACTAAGGTATCGTGTAAACACGATCTCGTATCGTATGTAGGCAATAAATTGGTTTCGAACGCATATTTTGAATTCCTAAAATACCTAGGGGCGGTTGTATGAAAGCCGGATAGCGCTATCCACCGGATAGTGTGTTTTTTTTTCAATCGCTTCAAAATCGCTCGCTATTAGGAATAACTAAAGGAATTAGTAATAATAGGAATTATTAAATCGTAGTATTCCTAAGTTAAGAATCCTCTTTGATAATATTTGGTTCAAAGGCTGAAATTTTATTGTCATTGAAGCATTTTTAGAACGGTTAAAAAAATCATTATCCGGTGGATGGCGCTATCCAACCTTCGTACAACCTGCCCCAGGATTTTTGCTGTTGTTATTTGTTTTGCCTGCTCTAAACCATTACTGGAATACATTTTAAAATTGGAAAAAGACGCAATAAAGCTCCCTAGAAGTGATTCCAGAATGATCTTTCCATTCAAGAGTTTTTTGTCATTTTACCTGTTCCTCCACATTTTACTCCAGCGTCCTCAGAATGTGAGCAATCGTTTACTCCCAAACCATTATGATCACACATTGCTATATTCTCCTCTTTCCCAGTGCAAGCGACGTTATCTAACCAAATACGCCCAGAACCAGATGGAACCTGCCCCCCATCAAGTTTCGCAATGGCATCTGGATACCCTAGTTGACGACACACAACTATAGCATGTTCTAAATCCCAAATATCATCGCAGATCGTCCCCCACTCTCCATTGTGAAATACTTCGACGCGACCGGTGCCGTTGGCACTCAATGGCCCTTGTAACCTAAGTGGTAGATGCGGGTCTGGGAAAATTAAAAATTCAAGTGTTATTATTTAAAGAAGATTTTGTCCAAAATTCGAAAAAAGAAATCGTAAAAATTCTTGAAATGAAAAGCGCGCACCATTTACTCAAATAATTTCACAATCCATTGTAACTACGCATACCAAATATACAACATGTTTACCTGCTGTTGCGCATTTAACTCCAGCGTCTTTGTCATGTTCACATTGTTGATTTCCCCATCCATTACGAAAACAACTTGTTATATTTTGTTCGTCTCCATTACAATTGACATAAGATAACCATATTCGTCCAGAACCTGATGGAACCTCCCCGCCTTGAAGAGCATTAAAGGCGCCTGGATAGCCAAGTTGTCGGCATACCACCCTGGCATCTCTTAAACTCCAACCATAATCACAAATTGTTCCCCATTCTCCATTGTACAGTACTTCAACACGACCTGTTCCATTTGCACTCGATGGTCCCTGTAACCTCAGTATAACCGGCGTATCTGCAAGAGCTTTAAAGTATTTACGAATATATCAGGTCAATGATGGTATAAATTTGATATAAATTAAAAATTATTTCTAAGGTTATGGAACTGTGTAGTCAAACTAAACTTAAAAGTAATTAGTAGGTAGTGCTAAAAAAGTAATCAGTAGGTAGTGCTAATAGTTGTAAACCGTATTGACTGATGAAAATTTGTCGGAATTTTTCGTTCTCGAATGGACTCGTACTGGTATTGGGCCGAAAAGCTAAAAATGAAACAGTTTTTTGAAGATCAAGTCTTTAGAAATTTAAGTCGAATAATTGAATACATATATATTCATGTTCTGCATCTTCAATTTCTTTTGAAATTCTATTGTCCTTAATTACATTCACTTAACATGGATATATGAATATTGCCCACCCCCCAAATATTGATGGCTACACCACTATACGAGCAAAAAAGTCTCCGCAGTAAACACGATTATTTTGTTGTACGTACGGTTGCCAAAACTATTGTGAATCCTCGTTCGACCTTGGATTTTGGTTAAATAAAACCAAATGAATGTTCACGTGCATACAATCCATCGAAAATTACCTGATTGGTAGGAAATGAAATGAGAAGAATTTTTCTCAAATGCCTTACCCGATGTACTACATTCTACTCCAGCGTCTTGAGAATTCGAGCAGTCAGTATTTCCCCAACCATTGTGAGAACAACTTGTCAGATTTTGTTCCCGGCCAGAACAACGAACGTAACTTAACCAAATAACTCCAGAAGATCCAGAAGGTACGTCGCCTCCAGTAAGAGGCCTAAATGCATCCGGGTATCCAAGTTGACGACATGCAACCCTAGCATCATGTATACCCCAACCATATTCACAAATTGTCCCCCATAGTCCTTTGTGGAAAATTTCAACACGACCTGTTCCATTTGCACTTGATGGCCCTCGTAACCTCAGTGTTTGCGATTGATTACCAGTAACTTCAAAATCTGTAATGAATTTATGTTGTAGCCATAAATTTAAGTTGCAGGAGGGTATCAAATTTTCATAATAATATTTGCTGGAGTATTTGTTTACGCAAAAACATGGCCACCCACAGAAGTGCGGGCAGCAATTTAGGACTACGGGGAGCGATTTTAACGGTTCGACACATGTGGAAACAAAAGGTGTATACGTAGTATTTGACTCCGATACCTGTTGTTTTACATTCTACCCCAGCATCTTCCGAATGCCCGCAATATCCAATGCCCCATCCTGCGTGAGAGCAGCTTGATATATTTAGTTCTTTTCCAATACAACCAACGTCGTTTAACCATATAGGTCCAGTACCGGAAGGAACCTGATATCCAGAAAGCGATCTAACAGCATCGGAATAACCAAGCTGACGACAAGCAACCCTGGCATCATTTATATCCCATTCATCATCGCAGATTGTTCCCCATTCTCCAAGGTAGAACACTTCGAGGCGACCCTGTCCAACTGTACTCAATGGCCCTTGTAATCTCAATGTCCCATGTTTATCTGAAAGAGCTTGAGAGAATATCCCGAGCTAATTGAGTTCACGGCCAAACGGGTCATGGTAGAGTCAGAGGTAGCAAATTTTAATTTTTGAACCACAAAATTACATGTGTGAGGTATGGAAAGACAACGTCTTATTTCTCGTATAAAATCGCATTAAAACTGGAAAAGTCGGTTTAACGAGACGAAATTAAAATCATGATAAAGTATTTACTATTATTTATGGGAACTAAGATTCAGGTATTTGAACTTCCGTCCCCAATGTGTATTGTTGCACAATATCTTCCTCCTGGGTTCTAAGCATGTAATTACTAACAATTAAAGCAATCCCTCTTGGAATTTTTCAAAACCTTATAACCGGTTTGCAAAAATTAGCGTAAGTGATCTTAAATAAGTATCTAGAACGATTATTTTTGTTATAAACTTTTACATGTACGATTTGTCTGTCTAAATACTTTCTAGAACTTTACCTGCTGTAAAGCACTGAACACCAGCGTCTTCAGAATGGCTGCAATCGTGAATTCCCCATCCTTGATGAGAACAACTTGTTAAATTTCTTTCTATTCCAGTACACGAGACTCCATCCAACAAAATATGTCCAGAACCAGATGGAACTCGGTCACCATGAAGAGCTTCACGGGCATCTAAATAGCCAAGTTGTCTACATGCAACTTTGGCATCCTCAAAACCCCATTCATCATCACAGATTGTCCCCCACTCTCCCTCGTAGAATACTTCAACTCGACCAGTACCATTCGCACTCAAAGGACCTTGTAACCTGAGTGAACCAGGCTTGGGAAGAACTTAAAGGAATGAGGTGATAATTTCAATATTTATTAATGATCAACTACAGAATCATGAGGGCATGAGAAGTAAAATCGTATATTTCACTTCAAAACCTTTTAAAGTTAGTCCAGATGAAGAAAAAGAAGGAGAAAAGCCAATTAACGAGTTAAAAGCAAACGGAAATATAGTTTTATTATTGTTATAAGATTTACGAAACGTAATTCTAAGATTAAAAGCTTAGAATAATCAAGTTTAGGATGATAAAGATGCCTAAAGAAATCTTAAAAAATTCTTTCGAATTATCTGGTATTGAAATATTGAACTGATTATGCTAACATTAAAATATTTACTAGAAAATAGCGGTCTTTACACAATGATGAAAAAACAGAAATAATGACGGTTGGAAAGACTGAGGTTATCACATGCTATGTAACTTTCTATGAAAAAGGCTTTCATTGAGGATTAACGAAAAGAAATGTAGTCTCCAATGCATACTTGATACTTCCACCGTGAAATAGTGGTAGAGTGAAAATGTTTGGTTAAATAATTAGCCTTTGTAGACAATCATTGGGAAATGGTCCTAAAACTCGTTTAAATTCAACTATCCATCTTTGAAACAACCAGCTGCAGGAAAACAAGGCTTACTAAGAAGATATAGCCTGGACGTAGCTTTACCTGTCGTATTACAAACTACTCCTGCGTCCTCCGAATGTTTGCAATCCTGGTTACCCCATCCACGGTGAGAACAACTTGTTATAACTTGTTCTTCACCCGTACATATGACGTCGTCTAACCAAATGGGTCCAGAACCAGCAGGAATCTGCCCCCCTTGAAGTGGTCTGACTGCATCAGAATAACCAAGTTGACGACATGCAACTCTGGCGTCATTGATATCCCACTCGTCGTCACAGATCGTCCCCCATTGTCCACCGTGGAGCACTTCAACGCGCCCTTTTCCGTTTGCACTCGATGGCCCTTGTAATCTTATTGATCCAGGTTTACCGGCAACAACTTGAAAGAAAATGAAAAGCAGTAGCAATTTATTCACTGATGAAGGCCCGAAAGCTTTGCAGTATTATATACTTACGTGGTGTACATACAAGCTTAATTACTTATTGATATTTATACTGTTAGCTACCTGATTCTCATTTAGTCGGCAGTTAAATTTTACCTGCAGAACTGCATTCTACTCCGGCGTCTTCGTTGTGTTCGCAATCGCTATTCCCCCATCCATCATGCATGCAACTTCCTATGTTCTGTTCTTTCCCACTACAAACGACGTCATCTAACCATATCGGTCCAGAACCTGAAGGAACCTGGTCACCTTTAAGCGCTCTGACAGCAAGGGGATAGCCAAGTTGACGACATACAACTCTAGCATCTCTGATATTCCATCCATCATCGCAGATTGTCCCCCAGGTTCCATTGCGATATATTTCGACACGACCAGTACCGTTTTCACTCAATGGACCTTGTAGCCTCACCGTTACCCTTGAACCTGGAAAGGGAATTTGCCATTGATGGTATGAAAATTCAGGCCAAAAAATGGTGAAGGCCTTGGTTATTTACAGGAGTTATTTATCTAATGGCAAACATGGGGAATGAGGTAACACCCCCAGTCCTTAGTGCGAAATAGTGCGAAAAAGTTTTGGAATCACATAAACCATTTGTGGGGCATGATGTCAGATATCATAGATAAATACTTTATTGAGGAGCTTTATAAATATATGTAAAAATGAGTTAATTTTCTAATTTCCTAATTTTCTAGCATCATGCCTAAAATTCCTATACGTTTAAAGTCGGTCTCATTTATTATGATTACACTATAGTGAGTGACTACACGAAGTATTTCGTATTGCCAATTGCCATGTCTTGCCATAGACAATGCTGGAAGAACATACAGTGATCATGACAGTGATTGATCTTTAACAGTTGTAATGCTGACTTTTGAATCTTGCTTTGAAAGATTTTAATTACGTAAACAACAAATTAACTATATTAACTTCGTCTATTGATGAAATACACTATCGTTTTAACAAATGCTTCGTTTATTAATATGGAGTCAATGATTGTACAACAACAAAACTGCAGATTTGAAATCTGTCGAATATGAAGCATCTATCGAAGCTTCACGGACGCAGAAACTGTTGACCTATCATGCAGGGCAGTTCTGATTCGAACAAACAGTTTTTGCAAGACAAATCATACCACATAAGATTCAAGGTGGGTAATATTTGACTTTTATTTGTAGGATACTAGGATTGTTGATAGATCAGGAGCTTAGACTTAGGGCAACTTGAGTATTCATTGTTTCTCAATATTTAAAACAGTATTTGAATGCCTATTTAAAAAGTCTTCATGAAAATTATTAAAGAAAATTTTGTTTTCAAAGAAGAAACTTTCACGTTGAGTATCGAGTTAATACTTTATGTTGTGCGAGTGTAACGTCCGGTAATTGTAATGACGGGATACAAACCTTAGATTTTCATTTTCAGATTTACTTTTATGAAATAACACCGGTTTTGTGGATTGAAATATGTTAGGTGATAGACAAGAGCGAAGAAATGTTGCAAATGTGTTTGGATAGCATTTTTTACTTACTTGCGCAGACCAACTCAACTATTGAAACATGGCCTTTGGTAACGTCATGTCTTTAAAAGGTGTTTTACGTAGGGATTGCAACTCTAATCAACTTTAAGTTGGTCAACATTGTAATGTAACCACCTGTCGCGTGACGGTGCTGGTGACAGCTCCCCACTATTTTGCATGATAACATGACACTGTTTCAAATACTACCTCCACCCGTCCGACCCTATTCTTTCAGTGAAATCTTACGAATAAATTCCGGGGTTTTTTTGGCGGAATATTGCACTCCATGCTGCCGATAATGCCCGAACGATTGTGGCAACGGGATTGTATTTCTTGCATATGAATCCATTACCGACATTTAGCAAGTTAATTTCGCCAGTTTTGCACAATTTATAAACACCCTGGTATATATTTCACTCGTTTTAACTCCTGGGCCATTGAGAAATAATAAAGTGAAAGCAAATGAGCAGAATACACCGGGGAGAGGGATGATGGAAATAACGATTTTGTTCATGCGAACGATTATGTATGTTTATGTCAAATTATGAGAACAATTGTATGATTATAAGATTATATGATTATAAAAGCCCCGCAGCTAGTTTACGAAAATACTCTCTTGCTAATGAAATACTCCTCCTTTACAGAAAAAGTTCCTCATTTTATAATTTTATGAGCAATCTGGGCGGTCTTAGGTTAAATGCCCCACAGCAATCTATGAAAATGTTCCCTCGTTAATGAAATGATCCTATACAGAAAAAGTTCCTCATTTTATGTTCCCCAATAATCAGTGCACCGCACGCGGTCAGAAATGTTCGCGTGTGTCGTCAACAACTGTCATTAGTAATCAACTTACAATTTTCCTGACCAATAAGTTCCTTATTTTTTGGCGTAAAATTGTATTTTGCATCAAGGGGAATGCCGAAATTAAATGCTGTGCAAAGCAATTTTTCTTGTCAAGTGCGAACATTCCACATCCTGTTTTCAATAAATGCACCGCACGCACAGTCAGAAACTGCTATTAATGATCTTTTTATCTTTTCACACGAAGAAGTTCCTTATTTTTTTGCACAAAATTGTTCCCTACGTGCATAACTTGAAGGTTGTTCAGTTTTCTCGTTAGAGGTGATTAACGTTTGTAATACGACTGCTGGCTAAGACTTTGAATAGCACAGTTTGGTTGCATATTTTTTTACAAACTACTGACTAGCATATTATTTTGCTAAGAAGATGGTATAACACCTATGTTTTTACTTCAGATATTATATAGCAAACAATCTTAAAAATATACATGATTATGATGACAAAGATTTTAATTTCAATTTCACGTTCATCAAAAAGTAACTATACTATAAAGAAGTCGCATTATATACTTAGATAGTAGTGCAAAGTTTTAAACCTTTGACGGGAATATTTGTCAGTGCGAAAAAATCAGAAACTTCTACTAAATTGTAGGAACTTGTAAAAATTTAGCCGAGTGATAGCCCAGTCACAATTTAGCTACTCACCCCAAAATCTCCCATATTTGCATAAGTTTGAATTACGAAATTACTAAACTGCCCTAAATTTGCTTTTTACTGGCAGGTGATAATTCATTGAAAAGGGGTGTTTGTTGAAATAACAAGGTAAGCTTGAAAACCTTATCAACTTGTACAAACACTTACTGTCCCCAGACTGGCTACTTAACACCGGATGGTGTTTGTTTTGACCGCATTGAGCAACAGGAAACTTTTCAAATCAGGTAATTTTAAACATTGCTATATTTATAAAAAATGTATGAGCTACAGGGGTTGCTGTAGTGAATAGGTAATTAATATACAATAAATACTTAATGAAATGCTCGCGGGTGAATATCACCCATGAAAACATGGGAGTCGTGCAAACTCCTGGCGACCTTCAGTTTATATTTACAGTTATTTACTGTAAATATTTCTGCTGCATTTGAATTCTGTTGTTGAAATTAGAAATATATCCAGCATATTTATTTATTTATTTATTTATTGTGCTTCGCTTCAAACATCATACATTAATTGCATTAAGGCTAATAATGCATAAAAATAAAGAAAGGTAAAGAAAAGAAGCTGGGAAACAACAACAGCTTAACGCCAATTATAGTGGGCTCTTTACAAAATATTAATATAAATATGGAAAGCAGAAATAAGGTCGATTGATATGAAGAATTCATTAATGTCTTCAACAAGCGTTTTAAAATGCGAAACGTTTACTAGGTATATATTTACGATAGTAAGCAAGGATTAAAGATCTTTTAAGAAGCAGTCGGAAAAGAGCAATGTGATACTGATCGAGATTATTCTTTTTTCGCGTGTGGCTTTATTTGTAAAGAATTTCACCGCCGCATGATTTGCGAGTTGTTTATTCAGCTTGCGTTGTATTTTTCTGTTATTGGTATGCGTCTTAGTTCGACTAAATTTCACAAGCTGTTCCTTCTGTCGGTATGCATGTGCAGATGTAGTAGGAAGCTAATCTTTACATCATGACAGGTCTTTGACTTTGCTATGCTGGATGTAATCATGCAATTTTTATGTCCCTTGAATGTCGCCCGGACATACTCATTTAATCCAGATTATCATATTATAAACATTCGAGGTACATAAGGGTTATCTGGATTGATACCGGATACCACCAAGTACCGAATTCAATACTCGTTTATTTATTTATGTTGCATAATCCTCTTCATATAAATAAGAAATTGATCTTGACCATTGATAACCGCATTCAATTAACTTGTTGTAAACAAACTCGACAAAATGTTTTTTCTGTCAACTTAGTTATATGCAATCAAATATCTCAATTATCTTTTTCTTGCGCAGTTGTCGTAATTATCTGGCATTTCAAAAATATGTATCGACTTATCGTGCTATTAAATTCTTGGGGTCGTTCAAGCTTAGCTTGGGTGATGACCATGCCTTTTCAATTCCCGCTTTTCCTGGACGTCAACTAATAGCGCGAGAAAAATCAATTAATCCTGTTTTTAAATGAGTCAACTTCTCTTGAACCCGCCTTTCTAAGCGTGCACAGATCTTGAATCACTTGTACTAATGTAGTTGTTATAAGGATTCTTGTAAAGCTAAAGGATAGCATACATAGCACTCTTGGGAAGAATTTTAAACGTCCTGAAGAGGCCGTGATGTATGTGCAACGCGACGAAAACACTTTTTTTCGAAATGAGTCAAATTACGAGTACTTTTCAGCTTTCGTCCTAGCGTTAGGCTAGCTTGACTGAATTCCAGACTGCTAGCGGACCACCTGGTGTAGGTGCACTCGATCATATTACTTCTCAATTTCAAGTTCATGTAAGTGCAATTGAATTAAAGACTGCGCATTCGTCGGAGATTAGTGATGATTTCAGATTTTCACTCCTTGAATACACAGAGCGTTGCAAAGTATCTGTTGCCTTAATAAAGCGATGTTTTCCTTGATATGAAGACGCATTAATATGCGAAGGTCGCTCATACTGTAGCAAGTAGAGGAAGGCCTAATCAATTCTTATGATATCAGAGGCAACTTGCTACACTACACTCATCAAATAACTGCTTACCCTCAGCGCGGATAAATTTCAGACTGGGTTGACAGCCTGTTGGGGTCGGTTAGTCAAAGCCAAGATTTCTCGTTTCCCCCAGGGTCTAATTACATCCCAATTTCCACAATAGCATATCAATGTTTGATTCGGTTTTAAGTCAACCAAATATCAAATAAAATAGAGTCATCATTGTCCTGATATGCACAATAGAACATGATTCATTTGCTTGCTATTCGCATGCAATTCGATTAGAAATGAACTGTGTTTTGTGGAGGCTCGATATTCTACATGCGGGGAAGCTGATTTTAGTAATTTCACTAATTTGTATAATGGTATTAATTTTTTAAGAGGAAAAATTTCCTCATTTTCTAGCAGGAAGATCATACCAATATTTCAACGCTTTTCTCTATATGGGAGGAACATTACTTTCAATTTGACACTGCATACTATGGGACGAATTTGATCGTTTCTTCCGAAAGGCCAAAGTCAATGCAATTCCCAGCGGCAGTCGCTTGTTCACGCCGCGAAGCAACCGGCAATGACCCAGGCATTGTTCGAGAACTACTCTTGCCTGATAAGAGCTGAATAGTTTGCATTCAGTTTCTATATTTTCGACGTTGTAAATCATGATTATGATGACAAAATTCAGTCGTGTCAGGTTCACGTCGAAAGTTTCGGTATGCCCGAACACTGTTTTCATATGTCAACAAACGAACCAAGGGGTTTATCAAAGATCCTCAGAGGTGTAAAATATGAAGCGCTGGTAAAATTACTTTGCCTCGACTGGGATTTGAACTAGCATTTTCTTGTACCTAGACTGTTGAGCGGTGTATCTTCTCTCCTTCCCATTCCGATCATGCGAGATTTTAAAAATCTTTTGCAAGGATTTTGTTATGATTTTCCTGACGGGCTATTTGTCATCATTAATGACTGTTGATATTTGACTGGATCTTTCCAGGGTCGATTATATTTTTGCAGTATATCTTTGTTTTTTTGTACGGATTTGTCGGTAAAAAAAAGCAGATCGGCAAAGTCGCACATACATACATTTACTTTGTCTCTGAGTTCTGAACTAGAATTAATTGCATTAACCGAGCAAAGCTTTGGTACCCGCTCTAGTACTTTACAGGGATAACGGAGTTCACGGTGATGTCAAGTGTCTGAATTTACACAAAAGGGTTGCTTAATCCAAGTGTTAAAAACAGTTAAATACAAGCGAATGGTCTTCAATTAGAACTCGTCTGAATACCGACGTCAAGGACAAGGTTATTACTTATCAATTATGTTTATTGCCGGGTTGCTATATTTTTTTTATCAACGAATATTCTAAACTGTCTGAGTTTACAATCCGGTGTATTCAAAAACACCTAAACCATGCACTTTCTTAAGTTGCAAAATGCTAGCTTACGAACTGGATTTGCTTATCCCGAGTTCCTTGTGTTCTATGGCTCATTTCAAGTGCTTTAAAAGGACAATTTGCGTCAAACTTACCTTCGCACTGCAATACGGCGAGAATTAGTCCAATCAATACGCATTTTATGCAAATATTGCTTGACATCTTGCTAAAGTTTACTCGAATCAGCGCCCATGCATCAACTCCTGAAAGCATATATACAAGTATAATGGAATCGGCTGATTCGTATATTTCTCACTCGCAGCCCGAATATTAGGTCGAGATGATTTAGGTTGGATATCACTATAAGATGATTTCCCTAAATTCGCGAAATATATATAAACGCCACGGTTGCATTGATGGACATTTGACCCCTTAATCCTTTTCAGTCAGCGCGTTTCCGCAATGGTAATTGGAGCCATATGAGTAATGTACGTATGAGGGAAATTGTTCCCTTTTCACTCGAAATAACAGCTGAAATATGTGCTTACATGGCTTAAAACGCTCCGGGTTAATGAAACAATGTCGTGCTGCATCCCGAGAACGTGGTTTTTCATTGTTCTCAAGTTGGAGCAATTATAACATTGCTTCATCGCCAGAAAAAAAAATTTAGTCGTGTGCTTTTTCAAGCAAATCAATTTACACCAATCGATCAGTTGACATCCAATTTCCTTTGGAGACGCAGGTGAAAGTCGTGCGATGAATGAATGAATAACTCTTTTCCATGAGATTTAAAAAACGCATTACAGCTAAAGCCTGATAAAATGCCTCGGGATAAAATATTTGCATCGGATTATATATTATCAGAGATAAAATAATGGACTAAGATATACTAAACTATGCAAATATAGAAAAGCTTCAAATGGTCAAGATCTATATATTGTTATGTTAAAAATGTACGGTTACTTTTCTTAAGGGTACTATAACTGAAATTCTGTTCCGTAATTTTATTGCTGACAAAACAAAGTATAGGTTCTATCGCCGTATCTCGGGTTACGCTGTGATATATGTCGCTAACTCTTGGGAACTTTTCCACAAGATAGTCCGGTATAACTAAACCATGCATGATTTTAAAAACCATGCAACATGTGTCGAGTTAAAGTTCATCCTTTTAGTTTAGTAGTCGGATTTATATCAACTTTTTGTGTTAGCAAATCAGGGCCGCCATGTCATCGGTTCCCAAATACTGTGTAGCTATTACCCTGTATGTTACATCAGCACAACCATACATGAAATACAGAAATCCCTTGTATTACATGCGCAACAGTATGTAATATATTCAGGGGCGTAACTCGAACAATAATTGGGAAGGGGGGTGAATACTCATATATTCAGTTCTGCCCGATTTCTATTGTAAGCTATTGCACTACCAAAAGAAATCCGTAGGGCGGCAGAACTGGACATCACTTTGGTCTCTGACAAACGGAAAAAATTAATAGACGAATAGGAAAAATTCGAACCTTGATACCCGTAAGTGTAAAACCGCTGAAATTAATTGACCGTGTTGTTAAACTAATATATTATTATAGAATAAGCCCGACCCCGGTAAACCAAACGAAACTTTTGGTATATATTGTTCGTTTGCAAACAGGCTACACACAAAAATAATTAAGAAATTAAATTTTTTGATATTTATTTTTAAGCAATTTATTGTAGTGTTAAACCAACATTCAAAATTAGAATTTTTAACCCCAATGACATTCTACAGGCTATACAAGTTTGTCCTTTTATAATTGCTGCAGCCAGTAAAGTATTCATTCTTCGAACAAATATTTACTTCTTAAGTAATAAAGAGTATATAGGTATTGTGGAGTTGCTCCCTTTCTTGCAATATTTCGTTTCTTGGATTACGGCGCTAGTCGAAAAATAAGAGTGTATGATTAGTTGCAGAATTCTATTATCATAATATATATTATATTAGAATACATTATATTTTTTCTCACTTTTTAAAAAACTGGAGGAAGTATACGTCTTCTGATTACGTTTATTTATAAAAACTGTGCCTCCTAACGGTAAATTTGAAACCGAAGTAAAGGATATTTCCGGAGATATTAAGTTGTGAAATTCAATCGAAAAATGGGTATTTTTTTGACAACTTTAGTCCAAGTCCTTTTCTGCTATTGCAGATCACCTGGGTTATAAACAAGATGTTTTAATTAACAAGCTCAGTTGAGTATTTCTAATAAATAACCTTAGAATCGAAGTAATTAAGAATACTGGATGGTATCTAATCTTAGCTTACCACGGATGATAAGAACGTTCAAGGACAACAATGCTTCAATCGTTGATTCCAGATAAACAACAGATTGTCCATTGATGTTAACCTTTTGCCTCCTATCAGCGTCGACTGCACTAACCGCCAACGATTCTTTTCTATTCGATCTCTTCGTTTTCACCATTCTTTCTTTTTGTTTGAGATGAAAATTTTCGAGCTGACCCTGGAAATTTGTCGTGATAATCACATCGTATTCATTATTATTCAACAACAAAAACACATGGAAGTAGTCATTCTCGCCTATAAAATAGGAAAATAATACAGTTTAAGCGTTCCCTTCCAACAATGGTTTTAACTTTTCTATTGTCTAACGTTCAATAGGCTGCCTTTCTTTTAGACATAAATGCGACCAAGTAGCATAATTTGCTAAACTGTTTTCATGGCAACATGATTTGCCAATGCTGATGACACCTATAAATATCTCAAGCTTACAGAACAAGAAGGAAGTATTCATAACCATTCAACTGATGAGATATATTTTGGGGAAATAAATAATATTTTTGAGATGTATGAAAGCGCAAGCCAAAATGTTCACCACTTATAAACGTAATATTGACTAAAGAAATGGCGTTTTAAACCACAGTATCTTATTGACTGGATCACGATATTTGGTTTCTCCCACCTGTACTGCATTCTACCCCAGCGTCTTCTTCGTGTGTGCACCATGTATCTCCCTTTCCCCAGTCGGAATAAGAGCAACTGGTCAGGTTTTGTTCTATTCCTGTGCAACCAACACCGTATAACCAAATATGACCAACACCTGGGGGTGTCTGATGACCTTCAAGAGCTCTTATCGCATCTGGATAACCAAGTTGTTGACATACAGCTCGAGCTTCGTTTATATCCCAATCATCATCACAGATTGTCCCCCATTTCCCATTGTAAAGTACTTCAACCCGACCTGTTCCATTAGCGCTCAATGGTCCTTGTAACCTCAGTGTCACAGGTTTGTCTTCAATAACTTTCAAGGAATATCAGAGAATGTATTAGAACAGTGATGCCTGCTATATAGACACTGGAATATCTATTCCAAAAATAAAAAATGCATAACTTCTCTTCTGTCACTTGACAACTACAAAGGAATATCATGCAGCATCAGCGAGGACAAGAAAAATATCATCTTTAGAGTCCAGAGAATATAAAGCTCTAAAGCTAATTTCAAGGAGTTAAAAGTTAACTACATTCTTATACATCGAACCTTATGTGGTATGAAAAACTAAGTTTAACCAAATATAGAGGAGGAATAGAGATATCGTGCTCTCACCACACAGTAAGCTGCACAAGTTCCGAACCTTTTACACCACTTTTCCTTATACACATCTCCTAAAAACACTTACCCTATACCGGGATGAGCTTGCAAGTTAAACAAGCTCTGTGAAAACGAGAATTACGCTAATGAAGTTCCCGAAATTATTTGATATTTTAGGATGATTGCTAAATTATTTTTTGAGCTGAACCGCAGCTATACCTGTTGTACTACACTCTACTCCGACGTTTTCGATATAGCTGCAAGAATGCTGTCCCCAGCTTCCGTGAGAACAACTGGTAATATTTTGTTCTGCACCATCGCAATTGACGTTAGATAACCATACAACCCCAGCACTGGAAGGAACCTGAACGTAATGAAGAGATCTGACTGCATCAGCGTAACCGAGTTGACGACATGTGACTTTGGCATTTTTGAAATTCCATCCCTTATCACAGATCATCCCCCACTGTCCATCGTGGAAAATCTCGACACGACCTTCTCCGTCTTCACTTAAAGGCCCTTGTAACCTCAAAGACCCTGGTTTATTTGCTTCAAAATAAAAGTTTATTTAAGAAAAACATTATATCGACAAGGGAACATCCATCTAAGGGACGCAAGGTAACTGTAGGGTTTATCAACGCAAACTTGAGATACAGTACAGGTTTATGGAGGCAAAAAGACTTCGGTTATATGAAAAACCGTGGGAAAAACTTTACGGCGAATCTTTACCATTTTTTATACATTTTACTCCAGCGTCTTCAAAATGTGAGCAATCGTGTCTTCCCCATCCGCGATGAGAACAGCTTGCTATATTTTCTTCATCCCCGGAACAAGTGACGTCATCTAACCATATAGGTCCAGGATCGAAAAGAACGGCCGGCTTTCCCTGAAGTGATTGCGCTGCATCCAAATAACCAAGTTGACGACATACAACCCTCGCATTCTTTATATTCCATCCATCATCGCAGATTGAACCCCATTGTCCATCGTGGAACACTTCAACACGGCCAGTACCATATTCACGCAGGGGTCCTTGTAACCTCACTTGCACGGCCACAGGCTTATCTGAAAGAACTTAAAATCATATATATAGAATGGAGATGCTGCGGAGGAAAGCTTGTCATGATTTCATCGAAAATGGCTGTGACATGACAATTATGATAACAAAACCGAAATTTCAAGATGTAGGAAGTACTCATTGTCTTCCCAGTGATATTTTGGTGGAGATAGTGGGCGATGATTTAAAATCACGATGCAAAAGACGTGTATAAAACGAAGTTTCTGTTATCGGGATTCGAGAAAGCATTAGCAATGTCTTGATGAGCAGCTCTGATCGTTCTTCGTAAGCGGCATTACCTGTTGTACTACATTCCACTCCAGCGTCTTCGGAATGTGAACAATCATGATTTCCCAAACCATTATGAGAACAACTTGCTATATTTTGCTCTTCCCCAGTGCAGGCGATCACATCTAGCCATATAGGTCCTGAACCGGGTGCAACTTGTCCACCAAGAAGATTTCTGACAGCATCCGAATAACCAAGTTGGCGGCATGCAACTCTAGCGTCCTCCATACTCCATCCATCATCGCAAATTGTTCCCCAGATTCCATTGTAAAATACTTCAACACGTCCGGTACCATTGACACTCAGCGGCCCTTGTAATCTCAGTGGTAGACTCTCGCCTGCAGAAATGTTTAGTTTTTTTATATCGTATTAATAAATATTTATTTACAGTTTTTTACTCGACCGTAAAAGGTCTTCATGCTGTACTCTAAATGCAACGTTCTTGTTTTTGTACGTAAAAATCCATTTTTCACAACCACGTCAAGATCGCAACAGTTGAATTTGTTGCTTAAGGAACATGTTTGACCTCTTAGGTTGCTTTTTTATATTTTTTAAACGATATTTTGGTTATGCATGATTATTACCTGCCGTTCTACATTCCACTCCAACGTCTTCAGAGTGAGTGCAATCATGGCTTCCCCATTCTGAATGAGGACATTTTTCAAGACTTTCTTCTCCCCCAGTACAATCGACGTTATCTAACCATATAGGCCCAGACCCAGAAGGAATCTCGTCAAGAGATTTGAAGGCATCCTGATAACCAAGTTGGCGACACACAACCTTAGCATCTCTCATATCCCATCCATCATCACAAATTGTTCCCCACTGTCCATTGTAAAATACTTCAACACGACCTGTTCCATTTGCACTCGATGGTCCTTGTAACCTGACTGTCACAGAAAGTATATATCTGAATTTACAAGTTTAGCAAGTGACGTTTTTACTTTAGATAAACGGGTAAATTACAAAAAACCTACGATTATATCGCCACCCCGGTTGTAAGTTTCCTTCTATAGCTGATTAAATATGTTTTGTCATGCTTGACGTTAAAATACCTTCAATTCTGGAAGGAAATTTTGAGAGTTGCGGGCCCCAGACATGAATGAAAAATTGCGCTGTCGTTCGCTAATTATCATAACATGACCAAACTTAGTTGCTTTTAAAAACTCAAAAATTCGTAACAATCGCGAAGATAAAGCTGTGTTGTGTGGGGTTTGTCATGGAAAGTACATATAAATGGTTTAAAACCAGATTATAGCTGGAAATAACGATGACAAAAAAGAAAATTGTACTCGAAGTGTTAACAAAATCCGTCTTTATTACCTGTTCTACATTCTACACCAGCATCTTCTAAGTGATTGCAATAAGCATTGTGATCCCATCCCGCATGGGAACAGTTCGCCAAACTTTCTTCTTTTCCGGTACAATCCACGTGACCTAACCAAATATTTCCAGATCCAGAGGGAACCTGCCAAGCATCCGCATTGAGAGGTCTAACAGCCTCTTCATAACCAAGTTGACGACATGCAACCCTGGCATCATTTATATCCCAACCGTCGTCACAAATCGTCCCCCAGGTTCCATTGTAAAAGACCTCAACACGACCGGTTCCATTTTCACTCAAAGGTCCTCTTAACCTCAAGGAAGCAGTCATAGCTAAGAATATACATAGATGTATTTTCGTTAATTACAATCTTTTTTCTCTGCTCATGATTTTCATTAAAAACTTATTCATGTTAATCGATCTGTAAAGACAATCGATTTGAAAAGAAATTAATCTTGCGCAATGTGAATATATGAATGTGTCTCGCACGCCACTGAAGACTCTTTATATGTAGCTACAGCTGGCGTGTAAGGAAGTCGTTATATATTGGTTCGTTGCTTGCCGCCTTGAAGAATTCCGTGTTAAAAGTAGCTAGTTTCGTGATATTACATTAGCGGTACTTCAGCATACTGTGTATAGGTACTCGCCGATGTAATATGACGAAACTAGCTACTTTTAATCCGGAATCATTTTTCACGACGGGAAATAACGAGCCAATCACGAGTTCCTCACACGCTGTAGCTATATAATTATAAAGTGTCTTTTTATGACTAGAACCTATCATGTAAATAATCAGTAGAATTTTGTCAGTTTTGTGAGTAAAATTGGGCAATCTCTGAAGACTACTTATAATCCTAGGGTGACATTAATTTTTGTTTATTCGATATATATGTTTTTCATCAACTTTACTTTAGTTCCCCGAATTTAATGCTGCATGGTAGAACCCTCTTGAATTTGTAAAACTTCATTGATAATTTCGAGTATTTTTATCAAATTCATGGTGTAGGGCTTCATGACGAGTCAATCACGAGTCCCTCACACGCTGTAGCTATATAATTATATATAATTATAGAGTCATCAGACAGACTTCCGAATTTTCATGGATTTTTTAAAGTTCTATCTTTGAAAATTTGTTATTTGCCACAGAAAGTATATCTGAATTTACGGCAAGAGATTAGCTATAAATATGACGTTTTTACTTATAAAAAAAATTGAGATAAACCGGTATGACAGTATTTTAGTTGACACTGTGTTATTCGAGTATTTATCATCTTAAAATTACAAAAATTTACGACTGCAGCCACCCGGTTGAAAGTTTCCTTCTACAGCTGATTAGAAATATATAGTTGTTTTCCCCGACCAGGCCGAAAAAGTTGTTCATATACAAACAATATCATGCTTGATGTGAAAGTACTTTCGATTCTGGAAGGAAATTTTGAGAGTTGTGGCCCCCAAAATGCAACAATCGCGTTAGCAGATCGCGCGCGGTGTTGTGTTGGCCTTTGTATGTATGTAATATGTATAAGAAACCAATTTGCGTATGACTCACCTTGGCATTGGCATGACACAAGAATTAGACCACCGAGCACGCAGTTTAGGATAATATCGCTTGCCATCTTACTAAAGTTAACTCAACCTGAGAAAGCAAATACAAGGATGTTTCCACTACCTGTTTCCTATGATTTAAACAGCCTCATTCGTAGCGCGGGATATGTTAATAGGTAGGATTGACATTAGTTTGACGTTATGTTTACTTAGATGATTCACCCAAATTCTAGAAATATAAAGGCCAGGATGTAAATAAACATTTGACCTCATCAACCCTTTACCAGGCCCCACCAGTGAAATTTTCGCAGTAGTGGTAATTGAAACCTTATAATTATGCACGGGTAATATGGATGGGAAAAATTAGTCGGCCAACTTTTTCTCGTTAGTCGGTCAAAAAAGGCGTCCATCCTCTCCTTAAAAGGCGGCAGAGTAGATGATTTGCGCTCTAGACTATTTTTTGATCGAAGTAATAAGAAGAAAATAAATCATTACAGATAGAAAGAGCATACTTGAATTAGTGCAAATGCTGGCAAAGTTTGACTGCGAAATTTGCTAAATTACCGAAAATATAGCCATGCGAAGTTGGCATTACGGGCTGAAATGTGTAACTAAATTAGTTACAAAATAGTTCCGGCCGTATACAAAATCTTACAACTTTCGATTCCGAAAAGTGCTTACACAATTTAGTAAAATTACCACGCTTGGCTGCAAAATAATGTCAAAGTACGGAAAATATAGCTATGCGAAGGTGGCAATTTGGTATACTTTTCAGAGAGTTCATGTGAATTGCTGGTATACAAAGTATACAAAATTGGCTACTTTGCATGGTTATATTTTCCGTAACACTAGACATTTTGCGGCCAAACTTGGCGATTATACTAATTTCGGTATGCTCTTTTTAGCTGTGGTGATTTATTTCCTTCTTGTTACCAAGATCGTACAATCCATTACATTACAACAATACACAAATGAGATTGCAAATGCGTGATAATAATTAACTATGACATGACTTACATGTTAATTACGATTTAAAAACTATTTGAAGCTACTTTTATTCTCATCTAATAATGTAAAGGAGTTCAAGAACGAAATATACTTGTCGGTTCCATATGGATTTCTCAGTTTTTATGTTTTTCTTCGTAAGAATTATCCGTTCCGGCGGTTGGTGGCTTTTGTTTCCTCACCAACAATTTGATTTGAGTATCACTTCGTTGGGTGTTGGTATTTTTTGGCGTGATTCTCAGTTTACCGTTAGTTCCAAAGGGCAACAAGATGAAAAAGACAAAAATAAACAGTCCTTGTAATGTATTTAAAATGCAGAAGAGATACTGGAATGCTAGTTTGAAGTCGCCAATCGCCAGAAAACCAAAAGGCCAGGTCAATCCAAGGAGAACCGTAATTGCAATGCCCCGACGAGCCTTGTGGTAACCCGTTGTTTTGTGGTTGAACGAACCTAGGATCGATCGTATGATTGCACAGAAGGCCACGATGTTCCCGACGAATACGACGACAGCTGGAGTGACGAACGCCACGATGAATGGTACGCCCAGCAGTCGACAACTAAAAGAGTAAATCAAAAAATTCTAGTAAGCCATTTACGATGGGATCTTTGAGTTTTGAGAAACGTTAAGAAAACAGCTTCTGTCTTGATAATGTATTTTTACATTCCTGACGGATCGTCTATAACATGATTATTATATACTTTTAAACCTTATCAGCGGACCTATTAATGTCGTCTGATATTGAAAATCGAAAGCTGTCAAAATTTACTTATTCAAGCTTTGAACAACGGAATAGACACCTAAAAACCCAGCAGTGCGAATTCGCAGTCGTTGCTTACGTACAACGTAGTTCAATGTCCATAAAATTTTAAACTTTTCAAAGTAGAATTTAGAAGTACATCTTACCAAGATTTCGTGTCGCCATATTTATCAAATGCAACTATCGTTGTGATTGCTACGATCACAACAGGTGTGCCTAAAATATATCAAAGCTTATTGTCAGAAAGAAATTTAACACGAGAGAGTTGTGCAAGCAGCTTCTATTATGGAGCTTTAGCAATGACGAGCAGTTCAACTATATGTGTAAGATTCGTTATTTTCCCGCCATTCGTCATTTCGCGCCAAACTCGGTGTGTTTGCTTACGTAGAATTTTTTGCTCCGAGTTGTGTATCTTCTTCCTTAGCGGCTGTGCCATGGAAGGATATAGTTTTAAACGCTCAGAAATACATTCCTGAATTTTTCCATAATAACATACAAGAAAGTAAATCAGCATTTAGGTGACTGTCATATCATTCCCATCTGTTTTCAATAATGTCTTGTGCAATTGTTTTTCACCTCACTAGTGCTTGGTGCCACAGTGGCGTGGCGAAGGGCGGGTATGTCGTTAGATAAAGATTGCGTACACTGCTTGATGCCAACAAACTGTTATAATAAACCATGCACGCCTATATGTTACCGAAAAACGTAGACTTGCCCTCCTTTCCAAATATGATATGCTTGCCATGGGCTTTTTTGTAAAACAACGAATAAACAGAGTTTTAAAATTGACCAGCATTTGAGAGCGCTTGCGTACGCCGTTAGCTTTCAGCCAGCGGTTTGTCGTATCATGAATTTTAATACCTTACCCCATGCAAACAGACAATATCTTAGCATGAACTTGGATTGGGAAGAAGAAGGGAATATTTTCACAAATGCCAGATACATATTCAACGCTTCTACCCCCATCCACAAGAATGTAGCTAACAAGAAGTAATGCAAGGCAATTGCCGCTGCCCGACAGCCGTACAACGTGGATTTGGCCTTCTCCGCCGCAACCATAAATACGAATATCATTAGTGTCAAGGCGATGCAGAAGTTCAACAAAATCTTGTTTGGGACCTTTTTCCTGCGCTCTCTAAGATATAAAGAGACGATGGATTAGCAGATTTAAAGGGACATCAATGCGAACCAAAGTCATTCTTTTTGGAAGTGATTGCTAATCTCGTGCTTTGGTTTCAAACTTGCGAGTAAATGTGTTAAAGTGGTATCAAAGTGAAACAGCTGCCAAAAATGGCGGCTGTAAAACATCAATTTTTTTTATTCACCTTGCTCTTAGTGTCGCGATTATCGTTATAATTAGTCCAACCAATGATAGAGCGCACCCAACGTAACTGACTACACCAAGTATCTTATGGTGTGTCGGGGTATTCGTGGTTGCCGTCATGTCCTAAAAGAAGCCGGAAAAACTAATTTACACCAGCAATTCACATGAACTCACTGAACATTGGTATAACTAAGGGAAGAAAGTTAACGTTTTAACAGAAGTCAAAAGAGAGCAAACTTCTCGGATAAAAATAATATACACGTGAGTCAAATTTAGAGATTTAAGAATTTAGTCAGGTGATTGCAGACTTGTGTATATAGATTTATACCATTAGCACTGCAAAGTTGGTCATATGATTACAGTTGCAAAGAACTCTTCCTTTATCCAAAACTCGTTCAAGCCAACAGCCTTCCTGTGACCAATTTTCCAGACTAAAGTCCCAAAAGGAACACAAAGCACTCTTTTTATTTCCAGTTTTCTGAGAAATACTTGGGAAAACGAGCTTAACTGGCTCCTTTAAATTTGCGACCGGTGTCCCCTTAATGCTTCCAGCGATTACAAAGCTATCCAAGCTACTTTGAGTTTCCTTGGTATCTGAAGAAATTGTTCTAAAAAATTTTGTCTCAATAAAAAGGAAAAAAATGACTCTCTGTTTTATGAAATTCTTTGTAACGTTTGCCTCTTTAAATAATGTTCGTGGAATAATAAGTGAAGCTGACGTGATGGAAGAAACGAAATCACTAAAATTTGTTGAAATGCTCGTATTCTTCGGGTGTGCCTCTCCTGGCCTCTTTACCACTCCTGAAAATGTAAGCCCCGTAAAGTCTTTTGGTTGTATCTCTTGCAGATTAAGACCATAGTTTCTTTTAATTTTTTCAAATTTTCGGCCCGGACCAATAGGTATTTCTTTTGCGATATTATTTAATGTTTCAACAATCCTGTAAAGAAAAAACAGTAAACAAATTACATTAACAATGTTAGTTTTCGCATGAAATAGTTGTGATGTAATATCTAAGAGGGGCATTGTCATCAAAAAAATCCTGCAAAAAACTTCGATCGTTATGATACTGTGAAACCAGCCATCTAAAACAAGGGGGAATAGTGTTTTAGACCAATCAGCGAGTTTGTTTACATTTTTAATAAATGCATAAACTACTTTGACTACTTCCGGTAAAAAGGTTTTTTTTACATGAAGTATTAAAAATTTAGGCATTTTGATTGGCTTTGCCTGAAAAATGTAAAGGAATATGTGGATTAGTTTAAAACGAAATTTGACCTTGTTGCGATCTAAAGTGTCGATATCTGGACAACGGACTGGTTAATTTATATACCTTGAGGAAGTGTTTTTTTGTTGGCTTTTTGAGATTTCTTCCACACTTGCATCCAGGACATTGTCTATTGTGGTGAGCGAATCCTCAAAGGTCTATGGATGAATATGGAGAACACAGACTGAATACGAAGACGGATGCGCGTTACTAGTGTGAAGAAACATGCAGTCATACACAAGGTGCCTTGAATGCAGTTTGAAGTCTGATGGATGTGTATTACGTTGCAAAATGTCGGAGCCGTAACTAACCTCGTTCATTTTTTCCTTCACCGCGGCAATTTTTTCTAATATTGTGGCAATATTATTAATGTCCCCAGCTGAAGTCCTTGGATTATGATCAGACAGATTTTTCAAATCTCGAGAGACTTTCAACACATTAGCTGTATCAACGTCTTCCTACAATGAAAATGGTTGAAAGTACTTTTAGGTTACTCTGAAATACGCTGCCTGTATATCACCTCGCCGGGCATTTAATTACCTGCGCCAAAAGAAAAAGATCTTTGCTTCGTTTCTCTCGAAATTTGCATTGGTCCGCCATGACCTGGCCCCAGGCACACCCATTTTCTGTTTGGTTTGTGTGCAAACATTTACGAGTTGCGAAGGACTTGCGGTTGTTCGGACAAGCAAGTGTAGCAAAACTTCCAACTGAAGTTTCTGGCCACCGGAAAACTCCATACGCCTCGTGTGAGCCATCTTCCATGTTCGGACAGGAGACTTAAAATGGAAGCAGTTGGAAGCGAAAATAAAGCATATTTACTGCCTGCTGAGACATTATATGCACTCTACTATGTTTGGCTGCGTTGTGTGCGGTCATGAAAAGTACATATACAGTAGCAGGCAAAAGTTTGAGTCCAGTCGTTGTAGAATTCCAGTATTAAATCCTGGCAGCGTATTCGAGTAAAGACATGCGTGCTAGTGTTTCAATACTGTAAACCATATTAATTGCACACTGTTTTGGTCCTAATGATCTAAATTATAACAAAATAAAGTTCTCATTCCTTTACACTGCCCAAGATGGGTGGGAAAAAGGGCAAAGTAATGGTGCACAAGGACAAATAGTTGCATTAAGTATTGAAGGATTCTTTCCTCGTAAGATCGCAGAAAAAGTGAGAATTTCAAAGGGTGGTATGGAACTAACCTTGGAGAGGTTCGAAGAAACTAAATCCTACTCAAGCAAACTTTTAGCTGTTTCGGTCATGCTGGGTTTGGCAATATTGAAAGATATAATAGGAACCTAATCAAGGAAAAGTATCATCCGATTCTTCAAGGACATGGAATTTCATCTGGTACAAAGATAATCGCGCGTCTAACTACATGATAATCACCCTAAGCACATGCACATCTTCTATGTGCCAGAAATCTTTTAGAAGCAAACTCGTTTTGGTGATCTCGTTCTCATGGCTTTCCACCCCAAATTCCAGATCTAAAACCTATGGAGCACTTGTAGGACCGTTTTAACCGGAAAAGGGCGAGGCACAGACCCGCCAGTTAGAATGACTTGAGGCAAGTGGTCAACGAATGCTGGCAAGGTATCGACGTGCGACATTAAAAAATCTATGGAGGCTATGCCAGCAAGAATAAAGGTCATTTCAAGAGCAAAAAAGGCGGACACTAAGCATTCACATGTAATGCATGTTTGCACATTAACACACGTTAAATGAATATCATAACATCTCATAGTTGTTGTGCAGCATGTATTTTTCAGTCTACTTATTTACTTTTTTCTAGTTCACTTATAGGTAAGGTTTTCTGTAGAAAATTAATGTATGCTGCTAAAACAATGAGATACAGTCACTGGACTCAAACTTTTGCCTCCTACTGTACATGGTTTAAAAAACAGATTACAGCTGGAAAACCAAAGCTGAATCTGTATCAGACATAACGATGACAAAAGAGAGAATTTTACTCCAAGTGTTAACAAAATCCATCTTTATTACCTGTTCTACATTCTACACCAGCATCTTCTAAGTGATTGCAATAAACATTGTGATCCCATCCCGCATGGGAACAGTTCGCCAAACTTTCTTCTTTTCCGGTACAATCGACGTGACCTAACCAAATATTTCCAGATCCAGAAGGAACCTGCCAAGCATTCGCATTAAGAGGTCTAACAGCCTCTTCATAACCAAGTTGACGACATGCAACCCTGGCATCATTTATATCCCAACCGTCATCACAAATCGTTCCCCAGGTTCCGTTGTAAAAGACCTCAACACGACCGGTCCCATTTTCACTCAAAGGTCCTTTTAACCTCAGGGAAGCAGTCATAGCTAAGAATGTATATATTTAGTTATATATTTAGTTAGAACAACTTTTCAATTTGCAAACAATTTGGTCGGTAAAACCGTAATTAATGCAGCTTTCTTTGTTGTCGTCTGACCGTATGCATTAAACTTTGCAAGTTTGTGTTTCCACTAGCTTATCCAGTGCATCCACTACGGGGCAGAATTTTTTTATCTGGCATCTTTATTACCTGTTGTTTGACATTCCACCATGGCGACTTTTAAATTACTGCAAGAGGTATTTCCGCTACCCCATCCTTCATGGGAACAATCGGTCAAACTACTCTCTGTCCCAGTACACGCGACTTGAGATAACCATATAACAGCTCCATATGGAACCTGGCCACCAGGAATAGCTCCCACCGCATCTGGATAACCAAGTTGACGGCATGCAACTCTAGAATTATTTATATGCCAACCATCATCACAAATTGCTCCCCATTGTCCGTTGTGGAGTACTTCAATACGCCCTGTTCCATTCGATGGTCCTTGTAACCTCAGTGACCTTGATTTACCTGCAGCAACTGAAAATAATATATAAAGAGAGTGGTCGTACTGCTATAAGAAAAGGATACACCGGATAAACGGCTTTAAACCACAGATAATACTTCGACACAATTGGTACCATTCTCGCTTATAAGGTGAATGATATATTCACAGCTGCACAAACTAGGAGATACGAAAGTTTAAGGCCATAAGTAGGAAGTAAAAGTGACTGCACAAGCTATAGACCTCCAGCAACCTGTACTCTCATTTCTCGATGTCTCTGGTAATTTTATCAATCATAATCCTATAATTTCTATTTATTTAAAATTTTTAAAGAACTTATTTTATGTTGCAAATTGTTTTATATTAAATGCAATGATAGTTAATTTGTTGAAGTTGTCAATGAAACTTTTCATTCTAGCCAATTAGGACGTTGCTAATTACCATCCTTCATCGACTGAAATGTTTTAAGTTTACGTAATGACAGTTAATTTGTCGAAGTTGTCAATGAAATACAAACTTTCCATTCATTGCGATCCTTCATATTATGCGCATGCGCGTAACTAGCAAAACCATCAAGCATTGACCGCCTGAAACCCACCTTCAATCACATGAATCTCCGGGCGGAATTAGTGCCCTCGCACGGCGCTAGCTCGGGAGTTTTAATATGTGCAACATGCCACATGCGAAACGACTGAAAAAACAAAGCTGAATCCGTATCAGAGATAACGATGACAAAAGAGAAAATTGTACTCGAAGTGTTAACAAAATCCATCTTTATTACCTGTTCTACATTCTACTCCAGCATCTTCTAAGTGACTGCAATAAGCATTGTGATCCCATCCCGCATGGGAACAGTTCGCCAAACTTTCTTCTTTTCCGGTACAATCGACGTGACCTAACCAAATATTTCCAGATCCAGAAGGAACCTGCCAAGCATTCGCATTGAGAGTTCTAACAGCCTCTTCATAACCAAGTTGACGACATGCAACCTTGGCATCATTTATATCCCAAAGGTCATCACAAATTGTCCCCCAAGTTCCATTGTAAAAGACCTCAACACGACCGGTTCCGTTATTACTCAAAGGTCCTCTTAACCTCAAGGAAGCAGTCATAGCTAAGAATATACATAGATGTATTTACGTTAATTATATAGAACAACCTTTCCAGATTTCAAATTGTTTAGTCGGTTAAATCGTAATAAAAAGTAACGAATATTTATTATTTACTATTTACGTGCTTGCATGATTGAAAATAGTATAAATAGCTTTATAAAGATACAGTCTTTTATCTCTGCTCATGATTCTCACTAAAATCTTATACGTTTTCTTGAAAATCATTCGCCTTCGTATTTGATAGTAAGAATCGTAGAATGATTGTACAAGGCATAAACCAATACAGATTACACTTACCATAAGGCTATTTAGTTTCAACTCAGGAAAAATCTCCTTTGGATTGAAACGGACATTTCCTTTGTCGGTGAGTTCTCAAGCGGCTTTTATACAAAGGAAACTTTCCTGTCCAGTCCGATCCAAAGGAGAATTTTCCTGAGTGAAAACGAGCCTTTAGAAGTCAATGCGATTGTTAAGAAGCCTTGTTGCTCTGTATTTGGCTCTTAGCTCTATCATAAAGTGCTGTTGTGCCTGGTTAGGCAGAACTCAGGCCTGGCTTAAACTAGCTCCTAGAATCGACGAAAATTTTCATTTTTAGGGCCTGTTTATATGGAGCGAGTATCCTGGCTAGGCGAGGTAAAAAGTGCATCAGATCAAAGGCGTAACCTGCATGATTATACTCTTTCATTATATGCAGATTCACCTCGCCCTACATACGTATCAATTTATCCATCGATCGAAATTAATTTTACTATTATTATTCCCGCTTCTAAGCCTTCTATGATGAGTTTCCTGTACCTAATTGGCCAATATGATCTCAGCTATTCAGCGATGAATATCAACTTCCCGTTTGGAAACAATAACAACGCAACTAAAATTCGGGAACAGCTATCAACATTTATGTTTATAAGTATATGACTTAAAAATAATACAATGAAGAATATTTTAACGCTCTTTTATACGAAGCAAACCCGAACGCGGTATCCTAATGAGTCGTAAAGGTATTATTAAAGACCTTACCAAATCTAGGACGGGAATCATAATTCTGTCTTAATTTCTACAATTTCACAACAGGAATAAAAATTATGGACTCCTTTTGGTAAACATGCAAGGTCAGAGCTGTATGTACAACTAATTAAAACTGGGCTTCAAACAAATATACTGCTTGATTTCATGTCACGTCCCCCTCGTAGATTTGGTGCTTCTTAAAGGTGCCTATTGGGTACAGGAAACCAACTTCAGCTTCATTAAACGCATAATATAAAATTATTCAATCTGCGGGAAGTATATCGCGTTGTGCGTACGCGTTTTGCTTCTGCCATGCTCTGAGCTAAAGATAAGTAAGCCGCTACAGGTTCAGAAGCTTCCGCTTAAATTATATGACGACTATTGTAAAAATAGACACTTTAGTTTCCTAACTGTATAAAAGTTCGAGGGGGAGGGAGGCACATATTCATGTTAACAGCATGTCACCTGTAAAGACAATCGATTTGAAAAGAAATTAATCTTGCACAGCGTGAATATATGAATGTGTCTCGCATACTACTGAAGATTCTTTATATGTAGCTACAGCTGGCGTGTAAGGAAGTCGTTATATATTGGTTCGTTGCTTAATTGCCACCTTTAAAAATTCCCTGCCAAATATAGCTAGTTTCGTGATATTACAATCCAGCATATAGGTACTCGCCGATGTAATATGACGAAACTAGCTACTTTTAATCCGGAATTTTTCATGACGGGAAGTAACGAGTCAATCAAGAGTTCCTCACACGCTGCATGTAGCTACATATATAAAGAGTCTTTTTATGACTAGTACCTATATCATGTAAATAATCCGTAGACTTTCGTCAGTTAATTAAATAGGGCGATCTCTGAAGATTTCGTATAATCTTAGAGCGACATTATTTTTGTTTATTGGATAAATATTTTTTGTCAACTTTTCTTTAGTTCCCCGCACTTCATATTGGTAGAACTCTGACGCACTTGTAAAACTTTATTGATAATTTCGAGTATGTGCATGTATCCAATTCCTGGTAAAGGGCTTGATATACAGCCAGTCAGGCTTCCGGATTTTTATAGATTAGTTTAAAAGTTCACCGATTTATGCAAGATAACTTTGAAAATTTGTTGTTTATTGCAAGGGCGCGCACGTAAAACGTTCCCTTGGGGCTAAATGCATTTCTGTGCAATCGTGAAAACTGTCAAAAGTTTCCCAAAATGTGTTTTATACTAAAGATATAAACTCAAAGAGGTTCTAAAATAGTTACTATAATTCAATAGACTTTCTGTGCACCGAAATTAATTATAGAGCTACCCTAGACGCTGCTTTCAGTGGCTACGATCCGTGTATATATGCAACGGATATATTCTCAATCAAGCTGTGTTCTTTAATTAAGCCAGACGAACTTGTGTATATAAATCATTGCACTTACCTTCGTATGGATTTACAATCAATTGCAAAAGAGCAACACATACGCTTGTTGTGAAGGCACGGCAAGCCATGATTAATCCCTCTTAGCTGTTCAAAGACAGGATTTAAATATTAAGACTGTTCTCCGCAACTAGGCGGAAAATTGTCTCCATTGTGCTGAGCTATATCGAGAGAAACAAAGAAAAATTCTGCCCTATATTCCGCATTAGTGATGGCGGAATCTATGTTACAGTTTGTTCGCGTGCATATTTTCCGGGAAAATGCATGAGTCATTCATACATCTATATAACATATTGTCAAAATGAAAAACCTTTCTTCGTCCGATTTTTAAGTACTTCTGGTGATTTTCCTAAATAAGTTGTGGGTTTTTTACTCATCGATAATTACTGTCCCGCCGTCACATCTATAAATTTTTACAGCGGATGTACAGAGTGGCCCAACATTACCAGAAATTTGCGACATGGTGATTTGCATATAAAACTATACTAATTTGCATATAACTTTCAACTTTAACTTTCAACTGGCCTATACTATACTATACTATACTATAACTATACTATAAAATATATATATAAACGTACTATTGCTCGGTCTATCCGTCTGGTTTATTGTCGCATTTGCTCAACTTTTATTTTATCAATTAAATAGCATGTCTTATTTCAAAAGCCGATACTCGGATTTTCTGTCATAGATTCATAATTTCGCGCGTGGCAGACGTTTCCGCGGTGTTCATTGATTACACTCGATGATACAGGATGATCGCAGGATTTTCCCTAAAGGAAAGTGCTCTTGATTAATTTAGGACGTCTTTCAAAATCATCTGTCAAAGTTGTATCCGTTCATTTCAAAATTGTTCCCGGAATAAAAGAAGTTTAGATCATCGAGACCATTGTGATGTGAGACACTGGCAATATCCCTTTTCCTTCTTACCCCATTCTTTGAAACATTGTTGTCTCATTCATGTCCGTTCGACGTCTGAAACTGCCCTAAGTGCTCTTTCTGGTTGCTTTCATCGGGAGTCTACTAATTCCCGACTTTATATGCAATCATTTGCCGCGAATTACTATTTAACGACTGCATGGCTAGGTCAATCAATTTGAATATAAATAGTTTCGACTTTGCGAGCTTAATCGCTGAAACCGAAAGCCTGTTTCTTCACTATGCTAACTTATTCGCGCGGCCCGAAGCAAAATAGAGTAATGTTATTAATTCGCGAAAAAATTCGCTGCTAAAAAGTTGGAACATCCCCTAACTGTATGCCTAATCTTATTACTCTCTGCCGTAGCCTGTGCCTGTCGTTCATGTGCATTCTATATAATTTTATATATTATACTCCCGCGTCTTCGTAATACGCAGGGGCACGGTGGGTTTATCAGGACAAATAGTTATATTATTTTGTTCTTTTCCAGTACAAGCGACTTAACATCTTAAACCATATTTGTCGAGGATTAGAAGGTGCCTGCATGGTCTGCACCACTATATTATTTAATGTCTTTAAAATGGCAGCTAATTTGCTTTTCTATAGTTAAGACGTACGGTAAGCGGAAGTGGTAGTAGTCAGTTAACAGTCTAATTTGCACTTTGATATTCCCATTATTTTCATCCGGTGAAATGTTGGTTTCCAGATAAAATAGCACCTCCTAATCTTTCGTCCTCCGTTGTGGCATAAGGTTATCTATCATTTCAAGTGATCTTACCAATTTTAAATTAGCAATAATCTTGGCCTAAAATTTGCTTTTCCGCTACTCATAATTGCATGGTACAACTTCCCCTCTTTGTAAATTAGAAACTTATATATTTGTGCTCCTAATAATGCACATGATATTATGAACATTTATTACATCAAGATCCAAATTATGCAATTTGCTCTTCCGATGTATGAAGTGAGAATTCGGCTGTATATATGTAAGAGCGAGATGTATTCACAGAAAGTCTAAACTAAAGAGAATTAAAATATATGATTAAGGACGTTAATGGCCATATAGAATAATCGATCATCTGTATATATAGCTGTTTAATTATTATAATAATGGTTTCCTATATCTCTGATTGTTTTGAACCTTTCACAATCTGTTTCACCTTCCTCGTGCACAGATCCCGTCGACTCATAACTTTCTGCAGCCATCATTTTTGAAAGATCTATTTCTTCATATGTCACCGTCTCAACACTATCAGTTGTTTGAGGATTTTCTCCGCCAGATCGTCTCTCTCCAATCCGACCACGAAGACACAGCACAATGCAACAAAAAAAAGTTCCGATACAAATTCCCAAAACAACCGATATCAAAACGATATACCATGCAGTTCCATGAATCGATTTCCCGGAATCTGTTTTTCTAAAAATTGAAGAGAGCATGTGCGTATTCGGTTTTTGGACAGGATTCATTTGTAACTTGTTAATTAAAATGTCATTCACACTATTATTAAGCAGTAAGCTAGAAAATGTATTTTGTTTCTGAGGTTATTTAAAAGTTATTAAAAAATATTACGATCGAGTAGAATATGCAAGAAGCAGAGAGAACCCATTGTGTTCCACGCGCTTATAAAGTTTATCAGCTATCAACGCGAAATTTATTAGAAAACCTCTTATTTTCACCTTTTCCTGATTTCTTCTTACTTCTGGTAGTTGGTATTTCTATTACTAGATTTCACAAAATTTTGAAATTTTGTTAATTGTTTGTCACAGGTATACACCTACAGTTATACATTTATTTTTAGTTATACATTTTTTAAGTAAATTTACCTGATTTTGCTACATTCTACTCCAGCGTCTTTAGAATGCCCACAATTATGAAGTCCCCAACCCGCATGAGGACAATTTGCTAGATTCTGTTTTTCCCAGTACAGGCAATGTGAACTAGCCAAATACGTCCAGAACCAGCAGAAACATTGCTCGCAGGAAGAGATCTCGCAGCATCTTGATAGCCAAGCTGACGACATGCGACTATAGCGTCTTTGATATCCCATCCATCATCACAGATTGTTCCCCATTCCCCGTTGTAAAACACTTCAACGCGACCAGTGCCATTTTCACTATAAAGACCTTGCAACCTGACAAACACGGGCACAACTGTATAAAAGTGAAAATAGGTCTGTCTAAATAGTAGGTACAGTATGAGTAACCTAATTTCCAACATTGAAGAAATAAATTATGCATTTCGTTCTAAGCATATAGCTTTTTTGCAGACTATTAATTAAACTTAATAAACTTCTTAAAATTTTTTTTTGAGTTCATATAGTATGAATCATCAGTGGCGTAGCCAGCCTGACGATTTTGCCCCGCCATGTAAATTTCGAGTTATTATTATTATTCATTTCTTTTGAAATCTATTGTTTTCACAGTCAGTGAACACCAAAATATTAGCATAGTGGGACAAATCGACAGGCTGGCTACGCTACTGTGAATCATAAGGACATAATTTCCTTTCTGTGTCTTCACCTGTTTTACTGCATTGCACACCGGCGTCTTCGGAATGTTTACAATCATGATTTCCCCATTCAAGGTCAGGACAACTGGCTATATTCTGTTCAGTTCCAACGCAAGCGATATTATCAAGCCAGATGCGTCCAGAACCAGAAGGAACCTCGTCTCCTTTAAGGATCTTTACAACATCCGGATAACCCAGTTGACGACATGCAACCCTGGCATCATTTATACCCCAGTAATCATCACATATTGTTCCCCATTCTCCATTGTAGAATACTTCAACGCGACCGATACCACTGTCATTTAATGGGCCCTTGTAACTTCATTGGCACGGGTTGATCTGTGCAATTTGAAATAATATCTGCGTGTCAGGACCGCCGCACTTGTACCTATATAAATGGTACTCACGCGCTATTTACCATATAACAATATATGACAGAAGCATTTCAAATCTCCGTGAACTTCAACCGTGAAGTAATGCTGAAAGTGCCAAGGAGTAATTAAAGCAGGAACGAGCAAGACGAGCATGTCCAAAATTTTCGCACAACAATAAGGCATCGTTAGAAAGGCCATTAACCGAATCGTAATTACAAAGTGAAAGTGCAGTGTGCTTTATGAGAAATTGAGTTCTGTTGTAGTCGTTATGATTGCATGACTACATATAAACATTATTTTCTATCGTATCTTTACGTACCTGTATTCTGTATACTACATTCTACTCCAGCGTCTTTAGAGTGTGTGCAATGGTTGTTTCCCCAACCATCATGAGAACAAGCTGTTATATTACGCTCTCTTCCAGTACAAGTGACACGAGTTAGCCATATATATCCTGGACCGGGACGAACCTGAGATCCCTGAAGAGCTCTAAAAGCATCTGGATAACCAAGTTGGCGACATGCAACCCTTGCATCTTTTATATCCCAACCGTCATCACATATCGTCCCCCAATGTCCATCGTGGAGTACCTCAACACGACCAGTGCCGTTTGCACTAAATGGCCCCTTTAATCTGAGTGAACCCGAATCGTCTTCAAAAACTTAAAAAACATCGGTGCATATAAGGGATTAGGGTAGATTTGAATAATATACAATGAACACTGTAAAGCTGTAAAATTACCACAGTCGATGTAGTCGATACATGGGAAAGCGACATCATATTCCACGTTAAACTATATTCACTAAAAAGCGCAATGCATGCTTGGTCACTGCAGAAAAAGGTTCATTTTGCATCTTCATAAATTATACATTATTGTAAAGGCATCGCCTCTTAAGATTTTTTTTCTTATGCAGTATCTTTACCTGTCGTACTACATTTTACTCCGGCGTCTTCTGAATGTGGGCAATTGTGATCACCCCAATCATTATGAGAACAACTAGTTATATTGGGTTCATCTCCTGTACAAGCGACATGAGCCAACCATACAGGTCCAATAGCGTTACGAAACTTGCCTCCAGTAAGAGATCTCAGAACATATGGATAGCCGAGTTGACGACATGCAACCCTGGCATCTTTTATATCCCATCCATCAGAGCAGATTGTTCCCCATTGTCCATTGTGGAAAATTTGAACACGGCCTTTTGCAATGGCACCTAATCGCCCTCTTAATCTCAATGACCCGTGTTCTGCGCGAAAATATCAATGAGAATATAAATCTATACGCGTGAGGTATACAATGTGTTTAAAAAAGTATCCTGTAAAAAGTAAGATTGTAAAATGATAAGCCAAAAGCCAGCCTAAGTACCATGATATTCTCTGGAACCAATGCCATTAAAGTTGTTTAAAATACTCTTTTTAATTTTATGTAAAAGATGTTTTGAAATGCTCTCAAAACGAACTTGCGCAACAATTACGCATCCAAAACAGAATTGCGCTGCACAAAGCTATCTTCTATCATTATGGAAGTCGAATAGGTTTAATAAGGAAAAAAATAGATTTTAGATATACACTTTGGTATAATTATATGGTTAACTAATTTGAAAGTCTTTAGTTTGTTGATTCGATTGGGCTAAAATAAAAACTAATTTGCTAAACTAATTAAATTAGTAGCTACTCCATTCACAAGGCATGACTAAGCTATTGAAAAGCCTTTCTGTGGAGTCTGTTGATAACGACCTACCTGTGCACTTGGAAAGGACAAAAATTAAAGAAATAAAAACACCAGATCCAAGGACGAAGTTAGCTAACATCGTGCTAAGTTGTTTTTTTCCCACAGTGGGGTTTTTCGCTTTTATACAATTCGTCAAAACGGATATTGGCCTGCCGCGCTGCATGGCATGGCTCTCTTCCATTTTCGTTAGGAAAAGTGTGTACGTCCTTTCTATATCTCATTTAGATGGATCAACACTTTAAATTGGGCCTGGTTTGTGCTACACCGGATTACTTTTCATGGCCGCGTTTGAGGAGAAAATTGATAACAATGAGAGCGATACATGATCGTACATGAATTGATCGTGCATGCTCATGAAGACTATAAAATCATTCCGAAATTCAGCTCTCCGGAAATGGGAATTTCTGGCAATCAAAACCTCATGTATATAGCATGAGTCCAATGCATGCATGCTCGTTTTTCAGCTTTGAAATCATGTTTTCACTTTTACATTAAACTTGATGCTGTTAAACCTGAGTTTGCAGACCTATGGAAATAACACCTCGCGTGATTCCCAGATCTCCTTCGTAATCGCATTCAGTTATTTGTCATTTTGAAGAATTGAAGTCACACATTGTGTTTGGAAAGTGTTCTTGTTAATACCAAATTGCATTATATATAATATACAGAGTATGCTTTTTCTTCTGTTGTGATTGCACAGTACAGTTTTCTTAATATATGCATTTGTAGACTAGAGTAATATAGCTATTTAAGGTGCCTTACATAATAAATAATTAGAGCGTCTTTTAATTAAGCGCCTTCTTTCTGGTCCATATTGTTATATAAAGCCAAACATCAATAGGCTCTTTATGTACCATTTTAATTATTATATTATTATAATAATAATTTTCTTGTGTATATTCATCTGCTTTCAAACCCAACTTTTCATAAGCTGATTCATCTTCGTCATCTGCAGACGTACTAGGCTCACAACTTTTCGTCGCTATCAGTTTTGAAAGATCTACTTCTTCATATTTCGTATCAACATCATTTGTTTGTTGTGCAGGATTTTCTTCTCCAGATCTTCTCTTTCTTAACCGACGACGTTGAAAACACAACACAAAGCCAGCCTCGTCCCCAGGCTCCATTACGTGCGCGTCGTTACGTGCGCGTGGGGAATGTCGCGCGCAGGGATTTTAACACAAAATAGAGCCTGGCAGAAAATGCAAGCCATTCTACAGAAATCGAAGAGAAGTGTATTTTGTTACATTTTGTTACATCTTAATTTTTGACACAGTCTTCTCTCCCACACAAAACCTTTCCTCCAATAAACGCATCGAATATTGGTCTTCGCATTGTGTCCAGCAAAGAACGCTCACTATCTGTCAACTTAAGAAATACTTGCTCATTTCTTTGTTTGGCCGCCATCTTGAATGCATTTTCTACCAGGCGCTCCGCCCGCGAGAGCTTCCCCACTAACCCACGCGTGTTCCCCCGCCGCGCGGGGATGAGGCTGACACAAAACCACAAAGGAAAGTTCCAATGCAAATTCCTAAGACAACAAAGACCACGACGATATACCATACGGTCCCATGAATTGATTTCCAAAAATCTGTCGTCTCTAAGAATTTAAAAAGAGCATTGGCTTTTATTTGACATTTGAACCACTTACGTTAGGACGTTAATGCTAATTACCATCGTTAATTGACTGAAATGTTTTAAGTTTACGATATGACAGTTAATTTGTCGAAGTTGTCAATGAAATACAAACTTTCCATTCATCACGATCCTTCATATTATGCGCATGCGCGTAACTACCAAAACCATGAAGCATTGACTGCCTGAAATCCACCTTCAATCACAAGAATCTCGGGGCGGAATACGCCGGAATTAGTGCCCTCGCACGGCGCTAGCTCGGGAGTTTTAATATGTGTAACATGCCACATGCGAAACGACTGAGAAAACAAAGCTGAATCCGTATCAGGCACAATGATGACAAAAGAGAAAATTGTACTCGAAGTGTTAACAAAATCCATCTTTATTACCTGTTCTACATTCTACTCCAGCATCTTCTAAGTGATTGCAATAAACATTGTGATCCCATCCCGCATGGGAACAGTTCGCCAAACTTTTTTCTTTTCCGGTACAATCGACGTGACCTAACCAAATAATTCCAGTTCCAGAAGGAACCTGCCAAGCATACGCATTAAGAGGTCTAACAGCCTCTTCATAACCAAGTTGACGACATGCAACCCTGGCATCATTTATATCCCAACCGTCATCACAAATCGACCCCAGGTTGCATTGTAAAAGACCTCAACACGACCGGTTCCGTTTTTACTCAAGGGTCCTTTTAACCTCAAGGAAGCAGTAATAAGCTAAGAATATACATAGATGTATTTACGTTAATTAGAACAACCTTTCAATTTCTCAAAATGTTTAGTCGGTTAAGCCGTAATAAAAAGTAACGATTATTGATTATTGATTATTTACGTGCATGCATGATTGAAAATGGTAAATATGAAAGGTTCCAAGCTTTACAAAAGATACAGTCTTTTATCTCTGCTCATGATTCTCACTAGGTATTCGATAGGAGGAATCGTAGAATGATTGTACAAGGCAATGAAGGCATAAACCAATGCAGTTTACACTTGCCTTGGAGGTGAATGCGATTGTTAAGAAGCCTTGTTGCTCTGTATTTGGTTCTTAGCTCTATCATAAAGTGCTGTTGTGTCTGGTTAAGCCTAACTCGGTTAGGCGTGGTTTAAACTAGCTCATAAGAATCGACTGAAATTTTCATGATTATATAGGGCCTGTTTATATGGAGCGAGTTATCCCGGCTAGGCGAGGTAAAAAGCGCATCAGATCAAAGGCTAAACCTCCAGTTTTCACCTCGCCCAGCTGGGATAACTCGCCCCATATAAACAGGTTCTTAAATTACGCGATAAGATACCCCACGCGATATTATTCCGCATGATATCAGACGGAATCGAAACTCGTGTTAAACGGGAACTTATGTTGGCGGAAAACTCGTGTTGCCGGGAAGCTCGTCGGATGTTTCGACGAGTTTCTATATATCATCACGGTCAAGGCTAAGAGAAGGTAAAGAAAATGATTATCGTAATTACGATCCTACATACGTATCAATTTATCCATCGATCGGAATTAATTTTACCATCATTCCCGCTTCTAAGATGAGTTTCCCGTAGCTAATTGGCCAATATGATCTCATGCAGCTATTCAACCCGTTTGCGAAACAATAACAACGCAAGTAAAATTCGGGAACAGCCTTCAGCATTTATGTTTATAAATATTTGACTTAAAAATAATACTATGAACAATATTTTAACGCTCTTTTATACGAAGCAAACCCGAGCACGGTATCCTAATGAGTCGCAAAGGTATTTTTAGGGACCTTACCAAATCTTTGACGTGAAACAAGGGAGAATTTCGTTTTAGACCAATCAGCTTATTTGTTTCAGTAAGCCAATCAGAATGCATTAATCTGGACTACGTCCGGCAAGAAGTTACATGAAGTATTAAAAATTTAGGAGTTCTGATTGGCTCTGCCTGAAAAATGTATACAAATATGCGGATTTGTTCAAAACGAAATTTCTCCTTGTTACGACGTGAAGTAATACTGTCTTAATTTCCACAGTTTCACATGCAACAGGAATAAAAATTATGGACCTGACCTTTAGGGCACTATGACTGCACATAAAAATGAAATAAACAAACGAAAAAGCATTGTCAAGGCGAATTTTTCTGTCCGGGTTAAAGTTTATTAACGATTACATAACACTAACGCCCGTATTCTAAAAGCTTACTCACACTCAAACTCATTGAGTGGGAGATCTTAATCTTCTCATAACGTTTCAATGGCGGTATTTCCAGTCGAATAGAGGCTTGATTTTCAGTTTTTTACCTTAAATCTTTCCATCTATTCAGAAATAACTTTCTCATTGAGCAGCAATAGCAAAATTTCTAAGTCACACTCAATGAGTGCGAGTGAGAGTGAGCTTTTTGAATACAGCCGTAAGTTTCAGTCCGGGCTGAAATTCCAGTTAATTTTTGAGTTAATTTTCCGCGCTGAAATTCTTGTCATGTAATCGCGTGCGCGATTTTGTTGGGATTTTATAACAACCCCGGGCTGAAGTTGAAAGTCGGGACACACAAGGGTATAAATGTTTAACATAAGCAAATTTATGCATGATGACACAGTTAAATTTATTTGTACCCACAAATGATTTTTATTAACAATATTTAAACTTTCCAGATATGGATAACAAATGCATGGATTTAAATTTGCAGCTCAAGCACCATGACCTTCTCACTAATTAACCTTTAGCGGTTTTTCCTCAACTTTTAGAATTCCATTTCGTTCGATACTTTAAATGCTAGAACGCTTTTAACTATTGCTCGGTCTATCCGTCTGGTTTATTGTCTCGCCTTTGCTTTAACTGTTATTTTATCAATTGATGGTTTTATCGACATCTTTCAGTTGTATCCGTTCATTTCAAAATTGTTCCCGGAAAAAAGAAGTTTAGATCATTGAGACCATTGTGATATGACACACTGGCAATATCCGTTTTCCTTCTTAATTGCGTCTCTCTTTGAAACATTGTTGTCTCATTCATGTCCGTTCGACGTCTGAAACTGCCCTAAGTGCTCTTTGAGTTTGCTTTCATCTGCGTCTACTAATTCCCGACTTTATATGATCATTTGCCGCGAATTACTATCTCACGATCAGGTCAATCAATTTGAATATAAATAGTTTCGATATATATATATTAATTTCTTTAAAATGCATGGCAGCTAATTTTCTCTTTTTAATCTTAAATTAGCAATAATAGTGGCCTAAAATTTGCTTTTTCGTTACTCATGATTGCATCGTACAACTTTCCCTCTTTGTAAATTAGAAACTTATATATTTGTGCTCCCTATAATACGCACTTGATATTATGAACATTTATTACATTAACTAAGGTCCAGATTATGCAATTTGCTCTTCCGATATATGAAGTGAGAATTTGGCTGTAAATATGTAAGAGCGAGATGTATTCACAAAAAATCTAAACTAAAGAGAATTTAAATATATAATTAAGGACGTTAATGGCCTTTTAGATCATCTGTATAGCTGCTTAATTATTAATAATAGTTTCCCGTATTTCTGATTGTTTTGAACCTTTCACAATCTGTTTCACCTTCGTCGTGCACAGATCCCGTCGACTCGTAACTTTCTGCAGCCATCATTTTTGAAAGATCTATTTCTTCATATGTCACCGTCTCAACACTATCATCAGGTTTTTGAGGATTTTCTCCGCCAGATCATCTCTCTCCAATCCGACCACGAAGACACAGCACAATGCAACAAAGAAAAGTTCCGATACAAATTCCCAAAACAACCGATATCAAAACGATATACCATGCAGTTCCATGAATCGATTTCCCGGAATCTGTTTTTTCTAAAAATTGAAGAGAGCATGTGCGTATTCGGTTTTTGGACAGGATTCATTTGTAACTTGTTAATTAAAATGTCACTCACACTATTATTAATTAAACAGTAAGCCACAAAATGTATTTTGTTTCTGAGGTTATTTAAAAGTTATTAAAAATATTACGATCGAGTAGAATATGCAAGAAGCAGAGAGAAATAGGAAGCTTTACAAAGTTCAAAGAACAATTGAATTTATAACAAAAAGATGCATGGGCCAAATTGCGGGTTGCTGCAGTATGAATTGGTTCTAATTATGTGCCTATAATATCCCTACATAATTTCGATAATGCTCGAATTAGGTCGTAACCCCATTGTGTTCCACGCGCTTATAAAGTTTATCAGCTATCAACGCGAAATTTATTAGAAAAACCTTTTTATTTTCACCTTTTCCTGATTTCTTCTTACTTCTGGTAGTTGGTATTTCTATTACTGGATTTCAACAAAATTTTGAATTTGTTAATTGTTTGTCACAGGTATACACCTACAGTTATACATTTATTTTTAGTTATACATTTCTTAAGTAAATTTACCTGATTTGCTACATTCTACTCCAGCGTCTTTAGAATGCCCACAATTATGAAGTCCCCAACCCGCATGAGGACAATTTGCTAGATTCTGTTCTTTCCCAGTACAGGCAATGTGAACTAGCCAAATACGTCCAGAACCAGCAGAAACATTGCTCGCAGGAAGAGATCTCGCAGCATCTTGATAGCCAAGCTGACGACATGCGACTATAGCGTCTTTGATATCCCATCCATCATCACAGATTGTTCCCCATTCCCCGTTGTAAAATACTTCAACGCGACCAGTGCCATTTTCACTATAAAGACCTTGCAACCTGACAAACACGGGCACAACTGTATAAAAGTGAAAATAGGTCTGTCTAAACAGTAGGTACAGTACGAGTAACCTAATATCCAACATTGAACAAATAAATTATGCATTTCGTTCTAAGCATATAGCTTTTTTGCAGAGTATTAATTAAACTTAATAAACTTCTTAAAAAATTTTTTGAGTTCATATAGTATGAATCATCAGTGGCGTAGCCAGCCTGACGATTTTGCCCCGCCATGTAAATTTCGAGTTATTATTATTATTCATTTCTTTAGAAATCTATTGTTTTCACAGTCAGTCATCCCAACCGACATCACATATCGTCCCCCAATGTCCATCGTAGAGTACCTCAACACGACCAGTGCCGTTAGCACTAAATGGCCCCTTTAATCTGAGTGAGCTCGGTTCGTCTTCAAAAACTTAAAAAAACATCGGTGCATATAAGAGATTTGGGTAGTTTTGAATAATATACAATGAACACTGTAAAGTTGTAAAATTACCACAGTCGATGTAGTTATACATGGGAAAGCTACATCATATTTCGCAAAGCATGCTTGCATTGCGACATCATATTTCCCAAATGCGCAATGCATGCTTGGTCACTACAGAAAAAGGTTCATTTTGCATCTTCATAAATTATTTTAAAGAAATGGCCTCTTAGCTTCCCTTTTAAGATTTATTTTCTTATGCAGTATATATGCAGTCGTACTACATTTTACACCGGCGTCTTCTGAATGTGGGCAATTGTGATCACCCCAATCATTATGAGAACAACTAGTTATATTGGGTTCATCTCCTGTACAAGCGACATGAGCCAACCATACAGGTCCAATAGCGTTACGAAACTTGCCTCCAGTAAGAGATCTCGGAACATATGGATAGCCGAGTTGACGACATGCAACCCTGGCATCTTTTATATCCCATCCATCAAAGCAGATTGTTCCCCATTGTCCATTGTGGAAAATGTGAACACGACCTTTTGCAATGGCACCTAATCGCCCTCTTAATCTCAATGACCCGTGGTCTGCGCGAAAATATCAGTGAGAATATAAATCTATACGCGTGAGGTATACAATGTGTTTAAAAAAGTAGTATAATGTATGTATCGTGTAAAATGTTTTCTTAAGGTTTCCAACTCTCCATCACATATACGAACTGTATAATCTAATACATGAAATACCCGTACTTAAATACAAAAATACAATAAAAGCATAATAGTTGAACTTTTGATTTAGGCAACAATTTCCGAAAATTGCACACAAATTTACTAAATTACAAAGCTTGGCTGCAAAATATTGTAAAGTGCGAACTGCGAATAAATGCTAAATTGGCAATTTTGTATACTTTTTTACTACGGCCGAAATTACAAAATTGGCTAACTCGAACAAATTATAATCAATTTTCCCTGCGTTATCAGGGACCTATCATATGGAATGATATAGACGAGAACACAAAAATGTTGTCAAAATCCACTTTTAAAAGATTGTTCGTCAATAATATTATTAATACATATGAGTACATGACTGTGTAATTAATATTTGTGTAATGATAGCCGAGTTTGTTTATCTTCTATTTTTCTTTTTTTCTCTTTATTAATCTGATGTATACGTAAACATTATTGAAGTAAGGAACCCATAATGTCTCAAATAATTGTGAGGTTGTCTGACACGATTAACGAAAGTTATTTCAGATAACCTGCACCTCAATATCTGGGGGGTTTTTTATTATTCATGATGTAATGTTTATATGTGGTGTTAGTAAAGTTCTTCTTCTTCTTCTTTTTCTTTTTCTTCTTCTTCTTCTTCTTCTTCTTCTTCTTCTTCTTCTTCTTCTTCTTCTTCTTCTTCTTCTTCTTCTTCTTCACAATTCATTTCAGCATCCAACACTGATTTTTTTTGCAAACATTCGCCTAGTGTGTTTTAAGATACAAATGCGTGATAATGACTTTTTGTTAATTAAGATTTAAACACTATTTGAAGCTACTTTTATTCTCATCTAATAATGTAAAGGAGTTCAAGAAAGAAATATACTTGTCGGTTCCATATGGAGTTTTCAGTTTTTATGTTTTTCTTCGTAAGAATTATCCGTTCCGGCGGTTTGTGGCTTTTGTTTCATCACCAACAATTTGATTTGAGTATCACTTCGTTGGATGTTGGTATTTCTTGGCGTGATTCTCAGTTTACCGTTAGTACCAAAGGGCAACAAGATGAAAAAGACGAAAATAAACAGTCCTTGTAATGTATTTAAAATGCAGAACAGATACTGGAATGCTAGTTTGAAGTCGCCAATCGCCAGAAAACCAAAAGGCCAGGTCAATCCAAGGAGAACCGTAATTGCAATGCCTCGACGAGCTTTGTGGTAGCCCGTTGTTTTGTGGTTGAACGAACCTAGGACCGATCGTATGATCGCACAGAAAGCCACGATGTTCCCGACGAATACGACGACAGCTGGAGTGACGATTGCCACGATGAATGGTACGCCCAGCAGTCGACAACTAAAAGAGTAAATCAAAAAATACTCTAGTAAGCCATTTATGATTGGATCGGTGAGTTTGAGAAATGTTAAGAAAATAGCTTCTGTCTTGATAATGTATTTTTTACATGATTATTATATGCTTTCAAGCTTTGAACCCAGCAGTGCGAATTAGCAGTCGTTGCTTACGTATAAAATTTTAGAAGTTGAATTTAGAAGTACATCTTACTATGATTTCGTGTCGCCATATTTATCAAATGAAACTATCGTTGTGATTGCTACGATCACAGCAGGTGTGCCTAAAATATATCGAAGCTTGCCATGAAAAAATATACATATTCTTGAATTTAACACGAGAGAATTGTGCAAGCAGTTTCTATTATGGATCTTTAGCAATGACGAGGAGTTCAACTATGAGTGTAAGATTCGTTATTTTCCCGCCATTCGTCGTTTTGCACCAAACTCGCGCCTTAGCAGCTGTGCCATGGAGGGATATAGTTTTAAACGCTCAGAAATACATTCATGAATTTTTCCATAATAACATACAAGAAA